>NW_027508804.1:0-10000 GCF_051911475.1 Siphateles boraxobius | reverse complement strand
CTCTATAACAAACACTATGTTTGAACATAAGGAGACTCATAAGTGTACGTGGTACCAGAGAACCCTAGGCCGAAGATCGATTTTGTAATCGTTTCATCTGATTTGAGGCCACATGTTTTGGACACTCGGGTGAAGAGAGGGGCGAATCTGTCAACTGACCACCATGTGATGGTGAGTTGGGTAAGGGGGTGGGGGAAGAATCTAGACAGACCCGGTAAGCCCAAAAGGGTAGTGTGGGTGAACTGGGAAAGTCTGGAGGAGGCCCGTGTCCGCAAGATCTTCAACTCACACCTCCGGCAGAGCTTTTCTGGCATCCCGGGGGAGGTTGGGGACATTGAACCTGAGTGGGCAAATGTTCAAAGCTTCTATTGCTGAAGCCGCAGTGGGAGGCTGTGTTCTCAAGGTCTTAGGTGCCTCAAGGGGCGGTAACCCTCGAACACCGTGGTGGACACGGTGGTCAGGGAAGCCGTCCGACTGAAGAAGGAGGCCTTCCGGGTTTTGTTCTCTCGGAGGACTCCGGAGGCGGTTGCAAGGTGCCGACAGGCCCGAAGGGCTGCAGCCTCTGCTGTGGCAGATGCAAATGTGGGAGAAGTTCGGAGAAGACTTTCGGTCGGCACCAAAGTGCTTCTGGAGAACTGTCCGCCATCTCAGGAGGGGGAAGCAGGGAACCATCCAAGCTGTGTACAGTAAAGATGGGACTCTGTTGACCTCAACTGGGGAGGTAATTGTGCGGTGGAAGGAACACTTTGAGGAACTCCTAAATCCGACTGACACACACTCTATAGTAGAGGCAGAGTTGGAGGCTGTTGGGGGATTCTCATCAATTTCCCTGGTGGAAGTCACTGAGGTAGTCAAACAACTCCACAGTGGCTAAGCCCCAGGGATTGATGAGATCCACCCAGAAATGCTAAAAGCTTTGGGTGTGGAGGGACTGTCTTGGATGACACGTCTCTTTAACATTGCGTGGAAGTCGGGTACAGTGCCCAAGCAGTGGCAGACTGGGGTGGTGGTTCCCGTGTTCAAAAAGGGGGATCAGTGAGTGTGTGAAATTACAGGGGTATCACACTTCTCAGCCTCCCTGGTAAAGTCAACTCCAAGGTGCTGTAAAGGAGGATTCGGCCGATAGTCGAACCTCGGATTGAAGAGAAACAATGTGGTTTTCATCCTAGCCATGGAACAACGGACCATCTCTTTACTCTCACAAGGATCCTGGAGTGGGCTTGGGAGTATGCCCATCCAGTCTACATGTGTTTTGTAGATCTGGAGAAGGCGTATTACCGGGTCCCCCGGGAGATACCGTGGGAGGTGCTGCGGGAGAATGGGGTGAGGGGGTCCCTTCTCAGGGCTATCCAATCTCTGTACATCCAAAGCGAGAGCTGTGTCTGAGTACTCGGCAGTAAGTCGGACTCTTTCCAGGTGAGGGTTGGCCTTCGCCAGGGCTGCGCTTTGTCACCAATCCTGTTTGTGATATACAAGAACAGGATATCAAGGCGTAGTCGTGGTGGGGAGGGGTTGCGGTTCGGTGGGCTTGGTATCTCGTCACTGCTTTATGCGGATGATGTGGTCCTGATGGCATCATCAGTCCGTGACCATCAACTATCACTGGATCGGTTCGCAGCAGAGTGTGAAGCGGTTAGAATGAGGATTAGCACCTCTAAATCTGAGGCCAAGGCTCTCAGCAGGGAACTGGTGGAGTGCCAACTGCAGGTAGGGAATGAGTCCTTACCCCAAGTGAAGGAGTACAAGTACCTTGGGGTCTTGTTCACGAGTGAGGGGAGACAGAAGCAGGAGATTGGCCGGAGAATCGGAGCAGCGGGGGCGGTATTGCACTCGCTTTACCACACCATTGTGAAGAAAAGAGAGCTGAGCCATAAGGCAAAGCTCTCAATCTACTGGTCAATTTTCGTTCCTACCCTCACCTATGGTCGTGAAGGCTGGGTCATGACCGAAAGAACGAGATCGCGGGTACAAGCAGCCAAAATGGGATTCCTTAGGCGGGTGGCTAGGGTCTCCCTTAGAGATAGGGTGAGAAGCTCAGCCATCCGCGAGGAGCTCAGAGTAGAGCCGCTGCTCCTTTGCGTCGAAAGGAGGCAGTTGAGGTGGTTTGGGCATCTGGTAAGGATACCTCCTGGACGCCTCCCTAGGGAGGTGTTCCAGGCACGTCCAGCTGGGAGGAGACCTCGGAGAAGACCCAGGACTAGGTGGAGAGATTATGTCTCCACACTGGCCTGGAAACGCCTCGGAATCCCCCAGTCAGAGCTGGTTAATGTGGCTTGGGAAAGAGAAGTTTGGGGTCCCCTGCTGGAGCTGCTGCCCCCATGACCCGACCCCGGATAAGCGGATGAAGATCGATGGATGGATGGATAATTTGAACTGAAACTGAAATCTAATTTAAAGTGATTTATATTTTAGATAGCAACTTCTTGATTATTTAATCCAATTGTAGAATCTAACAAATAATAAATTGTTGAATTGACTACAATTTGAAGAAGTACACGCTGTAAACAACAGTGCACTCAGTAAGTCTGTGTCCATAAGAGTTCTGTCTAATAATTTATTAGACAACACTGTTAAACAAACACAGTAAAGTAATGAAGATAACTAATGGGAGCTCCTGCTACTGACAATTGTTGGCCAAACAGATAAACTTGGCAATGGCAATATATTTTGTTCAACCACTATAATTTTTTACCACAGGTTGCGCAGTAAAAATCTTCATTTAATTGTTTACATCTATTTAACTTGTAACAATAATTTTCACATCTGTTACTTTTTTAGAACTACACTTTCTTTATAAATGATTACATGCAGAGTCATTGCTGATTGCTGCACATCTGTCTCTCTTTCTATTATTTAGTTTTTACCATTGAGAACTGAAAAGCATCATATATGTATGTGAACTATGCCTCTCTGAACTAAGGGTCAGAGAAAGGGTAAGATGGTTGTAAAAAAAAAAAAGAGTCAATGATAACCAGTGCATGATATCACCCCATTAATTTAGTGTCAATACAATAGCATTCAGACGATCTGCTCTGAGAAGAACATAAAGAGAAATATTTTATCAAACTAAGATCTCTTGTTTTGTTCTCCGTTGAATCTCATTTTTTCAATAATCGATATTCGATAATCGATCTCTTTCCAATAAACATGTATAAAAATATATAAGCAATGGTTAAAATACTCACAGAATTATCTATATTATCTAAGTAAATCTATACAGTAAAATGATCAGATTTTGTGAGAAAATCTTAATACAGAGTTTGTTTTGCACTAGAAACCAAAATATTTGGGGATTTTTATAGAGCTCCACTGTTCAAATAACATATTGCGACATAAGAAATTATAGCAACGTCTTAGCAAAATCCAGTGTTTTTTAAGTAAACAAGCACACAGGCGTACGTACGTACACACACACAGAATGTAACGAGTGGTTGATCTTACTTGTTGGTGCGTGTGGAGGTGTCCTGTAGATCTTCAGGATCGAACAGCTGCGATCCCTTCAAACCCAACTCCTCACAACCCTTCAGGAAGAGCGCCACATTATCCTAAACACACACACACACACACACACACATACACACGTGAGCGGATCCTGCATGAACGCAGCGCCAGGACTAAATGCACACACACACCGTTAAAGACCAAGAGAGGAGGCAAACCGACGCCAGTGGTTTTGGGCACCCACTCCCTGTGCCTCTCTCTCTCTCTCTCTCTCTATCCCTTTCTCTCTCTCTCTCTATCCCTTCCTCTCTCTCTCTCTCTCTATCCCTTTCTCTCTCTCTCTCTCTCTCTCTCTCTCTCTCTCTCGCTGTCTCAGCAAGCTTATACTGTTGATCGCACACTCTACCTCAGGTGCAGGAATGCCTCTCTCTCTCTCTCTTTCAGGTGACTCTGGGTCTTTTGTTGAAGTATGCAACCTGAGCTGTGTTATCCGCTCTGTTCCTCTCTCCTCTGGTTCCCAGCTCCACTGAAAGGCCCTGGACCCCTCCCTTCAGTCTCTCTCTCTCTCTCTCTCTCTCTCTCTCTCTCTCTCTCTCTCTCTCTCTCTCTCAAACGGACCTGGAAGGGTGGCACAGTTTCCTGCCCCTAGTGATTGTCACTCTGTTGTTTTGCCGGGACACAACTTTTTATCTCACGCCCATGTGTGTTAGAGAGAGAGAGAGAGAGAGAGAGAGAGAGAGAGCCCTGCCTCTAAAACTGAACCAGTCTCCTTTCTACACAATAACATGCATATAGACAAATATAAAGCAACATTTCGATGTTGTCACAGTATGTTGCAGAAGTTTGCAGTACCGCTCCCCAGTCTGAGTCAAGGTTTTGTCAGCTGAACCCAAAGATTTAATTATTTAGTGCCTGCTGAGATTTTAAGTCTTGCAATATATTCAGTGGTTCCAAAAGTCTGAAACCACCTTGAAAATATGGGATTTTCATTTAAACCTGGAAACAAAGAAATATTTCAGATTCTGGACTATTTCTAGGTCACTGATTAAATAAGTATATTTGTGCCATTGATCATGTGACTTTGTAAAGACAGATCGTTCTCAAATCATGCTTAGAGAACGTGATCATCAGGTTTTGTTCAGATCACATTGCCATTAAAACAAAAAATGGACATACAAATACTATGTAATGAGTAGATGTGGTGAATGAAGCATACAACGACGGGAGTACAATAACAACGGTCTTAACTCAAGAGAAGCAGAATACACAGCCACTTTTATAAATGAGAACGGACAAAGGAACACACAACATCTCAGGGTATAAATGCATGAGGCAAACAAAGAGAAGTAATCAGGACACAGCTGAACAGACTAACTAATCAATCAGTAACTAAGGAGACTAATGAGAACTCAAACAGGCAGGAAAACAGGAAAATAAGCAACAGAAACAGAACATGAACGTGACATGACCCTCTGGAAAGGCACGTCCTCACGCCGTGAGGTCCAGCTGAGGAGGGAGGGAGGGAGGATGCTTTGGAGGAGGACGAGGAGCTGGCGAAGGGCTAGTCAATGATAGAGATACTAGCGGAAACAGACACAGAGGCACAGGCGGCAGGAGGAGGACGATGGAGCCGATGGTGGAGGAGCCCGGATGCACAGATTAAGAGCAACTGGTAAAGAGCGAGATCGCAGGCCCCAGAGGGACCTCGAGGTGGAGCCAGGGTGCGTCATGTGTCCCGTCGAAGCCTGAGGCAGAGGGCCGAGGTGGAACCGGCGGCAGCTAGACGGAGCCGTAGGGAAGGAGAGACGGAGCATAGGGGACGGCTCATAAGTCCGTGGCGTAGATTCACAATATCCGATCTAGGTGGAGCTGGAGGATTGAGGTAGCCGAAAGGTCAATGGTCCCTGGTGTAGCCGAGGGAGGGAGGAGCGAGGTGGATGAGCCTGGACGACGGGCCGAGGTCGAGCGGCAGGAACAGCGGCTGAAGGCGGAGCCAGGGGATCCGTACATTCAGACAGGGGACCTGCTCAGAGGGACAGGCTGAGGTCTGAAGAGGAGGCAGGAGAGGGAGGCTGGGAGGGCATACTGGGAGCACAGGAGAACTACTGCAGCGGGGCAGGGGAACATCCTCTTCAAACACACACACACAAAAACTGTCCATGGTCCATCAGCAACTCACTCTCTGAGGCGGGAGTGTGGTTAGGGATCCCTTCCATTCCCTCGTGGCTGGTTGGGCTCTGGGTCGCGGGCTGTAAGGGAAGGTCCTCTCAGCCCAACAACTCCATCAAATTCCTCGTTTCCGGGAGGAGGTTCATCGCTGGTAAGTCCATTTTGATATTTAAATATACTCAATATGAGTGTCCATTCTTCTGTAACGGGTAGCTATGGCGAATTAATCACACATCGACGGGAATATGAAAACAACAGTCTTTTAAAATAACACTTAGGAAAACTGTAGAATACTGCACCCTGCTGCACAGGAGCTCACTGCACAGAACAGCTGATCACAAGCTTGTCATCATTAGATTTCAACAGAATAGACAGTTAGTTCTTAACAAAAGAAGATGTTTCACTCTTCCAAATAAATCTAAGAGACAAAGACACAAAACATTGACACACACATGGCAAACATACAGCACACATGAGATATTCCAGTCTCAGCCGCTAATGATTGAACACAGATCCTGCACTACTAACAGCCGCTGCTCACTGTCATCTTCAGGGATCTAGGAATCACATTAGTCTTTCAGAGCCAGATATTTGAGGATCAGCAAGCCAAGAAAAGCCTATCCTACTCATAAACAAATCCAGAGACTAATCCTTCTCTGGAAGTGCTCATTTGAGCCAGTTTCTGGACAAATACACCACTTTGTTTCCCGCTGGAGTGATAAAAACCTGTCCACCCTGATCCCCGATGGTGTGCAGCAGCCAAACACAATGTAAAACGTTAAAAACACAAGTTCAGTTGCTACCTTCAGTTTATAATTATAAATAAATTGACTGTACAAATCATTTCAATTTATATTATATAAATAAGTTCAATCTTTTATGGCCAGTGATCTGTGGATAGTAGCATCCTGTGGTGTGTTTTCTTTTATGACCCAATATTACGTTGTTAAATAGTAAAGTAGTCCTCACATGATTTACAGCACTAATCTAACATTAATTTGATCTACCTGATTAATTAGTTATTACTCCATCACCATTATTAACCACAGTTCACGTGATTGAAACAATGTCTGTTTGAAAGACAGTTAATTTCTCCAACATACGAAGATAGTGAAACAGTAAATTGCAGTGAATGTGAATAACTGAATAACTGAAATAACAGAATGTGGTCCTATGTGTACAAGTGAAACTCAAAAAATTAGAATATCGTGCAAAAGTTTGTGTATTTCAGTAATTCAAATTAAAAGGTGAAACTAATATATTTAGTATATATAACTATATACATATGCATGATTATACTTTTCAGAGGGCCGACATTTCTGTATTTAAAATCCTTTTTTTTTATTGATTTCATGTAATATTCAAATTTTCTTAGGATTTTGAATTTGGGGATTTCATAAGATGTACGCCATAATCATCAGAATTATAACTTTTGCACGATATTCTAATTTTCCGAGATTCACCTGTAGATGTCAGGAGTTGTTTCTCGGGCATTAGTTCTGCAACACATATCCCGCTAACTTACAGTACATTAATGTGATTTATGGCGCTGTACTGCATAGCTCTGTTTGCGAGAAACTAGGAGAATTGCTACTTGCTGCACACTACTAACATCACTGATATATTAGAATAGACAGTGAAACACTGAATAACTGACAATATTGACGAACAATGTTCAACTATTGTAGTGGTTCAATGGCAGACACATTGCTGTTGCTCACAGCTGGCATGTGCTGGACCCAGAACACGGTAAAGCCAGATGGACATGTGTCAAGTACACTACAAGAAATGTGTTTTCACTCATCTATTCTGCTTCACATTGGGAATGGAGATATCCGTCTGCTTTAGTTTGGAACGTTACAGATCCTTCGGAAGGGCAGAAATATGATGAACACATTTAACAGTGTCAAAGCTGAAAGTCTCCAGCGTTTCAGCATGTGCAATAACACACACTTCCTCCCTATTCTCCTTCCCCTCCATCCATACAGCCCCCCCATCCCCACCCCCCCCCCCCCCCCGCCAGGAATAACATGCAAACAATGCGCTGACACCTGCAGAAAAAGGAACTGGTGAGCGGACATACCATCACTGGAGAAACTGGGAAAATAAGAAGCAGAGAGCTGAAGAGGATGAGGGAACAGACACTCGACGCAAGCAGAACCTTCTTCAGAAAACACCTTTCTTATAGTTTTAAAATATGACTTTAAGAGCCAACTTTTCAGATGTTTCCAACAGAACGTCTGCAAATAATATGGTTGCTATAAACATATGCAAGATTTATGGATGCGTTCGGTTTGATCTTACTGTTAAGAGAATTGAAACGTTTGGCAGAACCTTTGGAAATCTCTTGAAGCCATGTACATTTTAATTATGATTGATAACTCTTGGCTATTTTGATAAGAGCTGAGAACATCCACCTATTCAAGTTCCTTGTGAAAACTCTGACAAAATCTCGAAAACATTCCAGGTATGCGCTTCAGGAACTAAAACACTCTGTATTACAGGAGTTTATGCAGAATGAACAACAAGCCAGGACGAACCGGAGACCCTGTAGACTGTAGACTATGAAACAGTACGTCTGGAGTAAGACTCATTAACCCAGAACAACACAGGAAAGGGAAGGGGGAGTTAACCTGTTTTATTTTGATGCAGGAGATAACAGATTAAAGTATGTTTGTGCAATTTGCACTTGACAACTGCTTTGCACTTCAAGTGCCAAAAAGGCCTGGAACCAATTCATTACTTCAGAAGATGGCAGATTTGAGTCTGTCTGAAAATGCAATGATTGCAATAATTCATGCTGTGTCATTATGTTTTGAAATGCTTCATGTTGTGTCAGAATCTCCGGGGACGTATAACAGACACATCTGCAATGTTGCGTAATTTCCCTTAAAGCTAAAATCTTTCAATAAATGGATTAAAGGCAACCAGAGTAATATCTGCCCAGAATGCTTTGTGATCCATTTAATTTATTATCTGACAACAAAATCACCCTAGTAAGTAAGATGCACTTGCCAGAGACGTTATAAAGGAAGGAAGCCAAACGTATATTAAAATAAATGGGAAAACAGGATTCCTCTTTAGACTTTACTCACAATTGACTCTCCAACAGCATTTGTTTCTAAGATAACAATACTCTAATAAGCATACACATACAAATATTGGGCTGATATATTACATTGGGTTAAATATTTTATTTTGCAATAGATTTTTATTGATATCTTTCAGTGTCCAATATATTATTCACTGGAACATTAAAGGGGTGATGAACTGAGAAATCAAATTTTCCTTGAGCTTTTGACATCTAAGAGGTCACCATATTATAAGAATATCCTGTAAGTTTCAGAACTGAAAACGTCCTTTTTAGTCCAATAAATGCTTTTATTGACACCAGGCTCAGCAAACGACTCGTTTTTCAAACTGGGGAACTATGACGTCAAAGAGGATAAAACACCACCCCCGCAGAAGAAGATCAACGGCTACTTCAACACGGCCGGTTTAGCCCCGCCAACCGATTCGCGCATTACACGCATAGCTAAATAACATAGGCCTACCTCGTGATGACAAACCGGATCGAGCTACCGAGCAGTAAACATGCCGTTTACTAAATATTGTGCAGTGCCTGGTTGTGGAAGAAGACAGTCGCTGCATAAGCTTCCTCTGGATTCCAATAGGAATGCATGGTTAAAATTTATTTTTAATGAGGTTCCAGCTGATGTGGGTAAAACATTGTCCGTTTGTTCGCTTCATTTCGCCGAGGACTGTTTTGTAAACAAGACACAAGTCGAGACAGGATTTGCAGACCGATTAAGATTGAAAAACGGTGCTGTGCCTTCTATATTGGATCCGACAGGAATGGTGCAACACACTAATGTGAGTAAAATTTCTATAAAAACATTAAAGATAGCCTACATTAAAAGTAGCATAAACAATTACTTGAATTACCAGTGTGAAGAATAAAGTCGTTATTTTTGTTTGTTTTTGCGCACAAAAAGTATTCTCGTCGCTTGATAAACTTAAGATTGAGCCACTGTAGTCACTTGGACTATTTTAACAATGTCTTTAATAACTTTTCGGGGAACAAGTTTCAATCCCTTAGAAGCCTATGGAGGAGTGATCCAGCTCTCAGATTTAATCAAAAATATCTTAATTTGTGTTCCGAAGATGAAGGAAGGTCTTACGGGGTTGAACAACATGAGGGAGAGTAATTACTGACAGAATTTACATTTTGGGGTGAAATATCCTTTAATTTGACATTAAAAAACAACCAAATTTGAAAGTTGAGACTTTGTTTCATATCAAAAGTAAGCTGGTCTATCGTGTCTCAGAGTGTTGTCAGTGTCCTCTCTGATCCACGATGTGTTTTTCACTGCGTGAGAACATGTGGCGA
>NW_027508803.1:342500-344886 GCF_051911475.1 Siphateles boraxobius | reverse complement strand
GCCAGTCGCGCGCTGGGATCAGTTCGTCATACGTCACGAGCAGCGTCTTCCAGCCGATCCCGTGCGCGTGACTCCGCAGCTCGTGCGCCAGACGAGATTTCCCCGCCGCCGGTAAACCGCACAGAACGCACAGACACGCGCGTGCGTGAGACATCGCGGACAGATGAGCTGATCACGTGCTTCTGGCCAGCGCGTCAGAACACATGCGCACATGTGCGCGCAGACCCCGCCCACTCGCAGAACATCGGCCGCTCATTGGTTACTGGCGCTAAACGTCAAGAAAACCGGAAGTGAGATTCATTCACTTCAGTCTCTGCATGGAATCTATCCTTATAAGCTTTAAAACTGCGAGTGTGATCCGATTACTGCAGAAAATAGTAACCTTGAACACGACTGGACCGTTGTCGTGTGTTAATACATGTCGTGATACTCATCAGTGCATTATATTAGAGTTTTCTTTATCTTTATTCCTCAGATGTCAGACTGCGAGCCGCTGAGGAAGCGCCAGAGGCCGCTGGAGTCTGGAGGAAGGTACAACAAAAGAAGTTTATCCAAACTTTAACAGCTGGAATTTCTCTAACCTATCATTTATAATATGATTTCTATTAAACAGGCCTGAAGATGCAGAAAACCAAAGAAAAGAAGCCGTTCGTCCTGAAGGTTCAACTAAACTCCAGAGGAAGAGGCAGATCCCGGGCAAAAGCAGTCAGAACTCTCTGGACCTCTGGCTGCAGAAGAAGCCCAGTGTGACCCGGAAGAGCTCAGCTCACACTGACCTCTCGACCTCACCAGAGCGCGACCCCGCGAGCATCCAGCCCAGACGAGCCGGTTCTGACCCGGAGGCGCGCAGAATCACACACTTCACTAGCAGGTGAATCACGCTCTGTGTTCTCATTGGACAGCACAGATGCGCCTGTGACGACGAGCGCCAATCAGAGTGGCGATACCTAATTAATATTCATGATGAGGGATTGTAGAAAAGTTTCTGGAGGGTTTAGTTTTTAATCTTTGTTATTTTGTATCCGTGGCAACTATTACATGATTCAGATCCTTGCTAATTTATTAGATACAAACCGTAAACATCATGAAGTTTTATGACGTGCAGCCGATCTGCTGTGAAACGGAAAGTGAAGGTGAATAAAGTGAAAGTGATGGACAGTGATGGACGGGATTCAGGACTCGAACCCTCTGCTTCTGCACGTGTGTGTCGCGGTGTTCCTCGTGGCGTGTGTGTTCGGGCTCCGGAGGGCCTCCGCGGTCGGTAATCTGTCATCTCTCTTCTGATAGTCTCGCTGTGATGATGGTTTCAGGTTTAGAGCTAAAGCTGGTCTGATGTTGTTGTAGAACCTGACGGAAGTGACGAGGATGATGAGGATCAGATTCAGCCACAGGATCTGCTCGATCTTCCGCAGATTAGCGTGAGTTTGTGTGATTAAAGCCACTGTCAGTGTTTGCTAATCCCTGACAGGAAGTACTCCTGTCTGAAAGCGGAAGAGCCAATCACAAACACTCCTTTGAGCTCCTAGTTACTCACCTTCATTTATACAGCGCTGTTAACAATATGGACTGTTTCACAGCATCTTTACAGTGATAATAGGAGATTACAGTAACAGAGATTGTTTAGGCTTTACAGCAGATCTAGAATAAAGTTATTGTCCAGATAAAGTTAGTTTTGATTGATTCACTTCCGTTGTAAAGATCATTAGTTAGTAACTTAGCAGCCGCAAACACACACCGTTCTAACAGAAAACAGAAACTTTTAATGCGTTCTGGCCGTTAATTTACACACAACAGTGTGTGGCGCTCGAGAACACACACTTTGAAACAGGATCCAAGATGCAAGTGTGTTAAAGTGATGGACGGTAAAAACAGCACAAGCCGAAGCTGGTCTTATCTGGGTAATTCTGGCAAATCTAGATTTGATCAAGTGTTGTTCACTGGTGTCATTAATGACATTCACTGTTGGACTGAATCACTGAAGAACCAACTTTATGTTCTGCAAGATCCTCTTTTTTACTAAACGTCTTTTAATGCAAGTAGACAAAGTTTGTATTTTTAAAATTTTTTAAAATTTAACCTTTATTTAACCAGGTTTGTCTCATTGAGATATAAAATATCTTTTTCAAGAGAGACCTGGCCAAGATAGCAGAACAAGTTAGATCACACAATCACAAAACAAACACAAAAGAGGCAAAGAAACTCAAGTACAGTTCATTACATTCAAGTGCATTTAGCAACCTCTCCTTAGGACCTGTTTAATCAAATATTCCAGATAAGGTTTTAGAATTTTTATCATTTGAAAAATCTACAACAACTTAAATGTGTACATTTATTTGGCTGAATGTTTTATTGTATTTATGTAAATCTTGTGTAGCTTGTAACACCA
>NW_027508803.1:312500-335000 GCF_051911475.1 Siphateles boraxobius | reverse complement strand
ACAGAAACCGAACACAACTAAAACACAGAAACAGAACACAACTAAAACACAGAAACCGAACACAACTAAAACACAGAAACCGAACACAACTAAAACAGAAACCGAACACAACTAAAACACAAACACAACTAAAACACAGAAACCGAACGCAACTAAAACACAGAAACCCAACACAACTAAAACACAGAAACCGAACAGAACTAAAACACAGAAACAGAACACAACTAAAACACAGAAACACAACACAACTAAAACACAGAAACCGAACAGAACTAAAACACAGAAACAGAACACAACTAAAACACAGAAACAGAACACAACTAAAACACAGAAACCAAACACAACTAAAACACAGAAACAGAACACAACTAAAACACAGAAACCCAACACAACTAAAACACAGAAACACAACACAACTAAAACACAGAAACCGAACAGAACTAAAACACAGAAACAGAACACAACTAAAACACAGAAACAGAACACAACTAAAACACAGAAACCAAACACAACTAAAACACAGAAACAGAACACAACTAAAACACAGAAACCCAACACAACTAAAACACAGAAACCGAACAGAACTAAAACACAGAAACAGAACACAACTAAAACACAGAAACAGAACACAACTAAAACACAGAAACCAAACACAACTAAAACACAGAAACCGAACGCAACTAAAACACAGAAACCCAACACAACTAAAACACAGAAACCGAACAGAACTAAAACACAGAAACAGAACACAACTAAAACACAGAAACAGAACACAACTAAAACACAGAAACCAAACACAACTAAAACACAGAAACAGAACACAACTAAAACACAGAAACCCAACACAACTAAAACACAGAAACCGAACAGAACTAAAACACAGAAACAGAACACAACTAAAACACAGAAACAGAACACAACTAAAACACAGAAACCAAACACAACTAAAACACAGAAACAGAACACAACTAAAACACAGAAACCCAACACAACTAAAACACAGAAACCGAACAGAACTAAAACACAGAAACAGAACACAACTAAAACACAGAAACAGAACACAACTAAAACACAGAAACCAAACACAACTAAAACACAGAAACCGAACGCAACTAAAACACAGAAACCCAACACAACTAAAACACAGAAACCGAACAGAACTAAAACACAGAAACAGAACACAACTAAAACACAGAAACAGAACACAACTAAAACACAGAAACCAAACACAACTAAAACACAGAAACAGAACACAACTAAAACACAGAAACCGAACACAACTAAAACACAGAAACAGAACACAACTAAAACACAGAAACCGAACGCAACTAAAACACAGAAACAGAACACAACTAAAACCCAGAAACCGAACACAACTAAAACACAGAAACCGAACGCAACTAAAACACAGAAACAGAACACAACTAAAACACAGAAACAGAACACAACTAAAACACAGAAACCGAACGCAACTAACGCAACTAAAACACAGAAACAGAACACAACTAAAACACAGAAACAGAACACAACTAAAACACAGAAACAGAACACAACTAAAACACAGAAACCGAACGCAACTAACGCAACTAAAACACAGAAACAGAACACAACTAAAACACAGAAACAGAACACAACTAAAACACAGAAACAGAACACAACTAAAACACAGAAACCAAACACAACTAAAACACAGAAACCGAACGCAACTAACGCAACTAAAACACAGAAACAGAACACAACTAAAACACAGAAACAGAACACAACTAAAACACAGAAACAGAACACAACTAAAACACAGAAACAGAACACAACTAAAACACAGAAACCGAACGCAACTAACGCAACTAAAACACAGAAACAGAACACAACTAAAACACAGAAACAGAACACAACTAAAACACAGAAACAGAACACAACTAAAACACAGAAACAGAACACAACTAAAACACAGAAACCGAACGCAACTAACGCAACTAAAACACAGAAACAGAACACAACTAAAACACAGAAACAGAACACAACTAAAACACAGAAACCGAACGCAACTAACGCAACTAAAACACAGAAACAGAACACAACTAAAACACAGAAACAGAACACAACTAAAACACAGAAACAGAACACAACTAAAACACAGAAACCGAACGCAACTAACGCAACTAAAACACAGAAACAGAACACAACTAAAACACAGAAACAGAACACAACTAAAACACAGAAACAGAACACAACTAAAACACAGAAACCGAACGCAACTAAAACACAGAAACAGAACACAACTAAAACCCAGAAACCGAACACAACTAAAACACAGAAACCGAACGCAACTAAAACACAGAAACAGAACACAACTAAAACACAGAAACAGAACACAACTAAAACACAGAAACCGAACGCAACTAACGCAACTAAAACACAGAAACAGAACACAACTAAAACACAGAAACAGAACACAACTAAAACACAGAAACAGAACACAACTAAAACACAGAAACCGAACGCAACTAACGCAACTAAAACACAGAAACAGAACACAACTAAAACACAGAAACCAAACACAACTAAAACACAGAAACCGAACACAACTAAAACACAGAAACCGAAAACAACTAAAACACAGAAACCGAACACAACTAAAACATATGCTAATGGAGGCGGCCATATGCTAATGAGGGCGGTCACATGCTAATGAGGGCGGTCACATGCTAATGAGGGCGGTCACATGCTAATGAGGGCGGTCACATGCTAATGAGGGTGGCCATATGCTAATGAGGGCGGTCACATGCTAATGAGGGCGGTCACATGCTAATGAGGGTGGCCATATGCTAATGAGGGCGGTCACATGCTAATGAGGGCGGTCATATGCTAATGAGGGCGTTCATATGCTAATGAGGGCGGTCATATGCTAATGAGGGCAGTCACATGCTAATGAGGGCAGTCACATGCTAATGAGGGCAGTCACATGCTAATGAGGGCAGTCACATGCTAATGAGGGCGGTCACATGCTAATAAGGCCATGATGTCAGTGTTGTGATGATGAGGCAGTTTTCAGAGTACAATGAACTTTATCTCAAATCAAAATCTTTTTCATAACTTGTGATCCTTAAATGTTAGATGTCAAAGGAAAGCTGTGTGTGTGTGTGTGTGTGTGAGTTCAGATCCGCTGTCAGACTCTGATAAATATCACAGTGTTTTTCCTCCTGCTTTATTCTGAAGCTGACGGACAGTAAACGCTTTATTCCTCTTTCCCCTGGTTAACCCGCCAACCTCCGCAGTTCGGTAACGATGTTCGTTTGTGCGGTTGCCCGTTCGTTTCTGCACGGAGATGTTTAATAGAAGCGAGTGTGAAGATGAATGTGACGTGTTTTGATTGACAGGTGCAGTTTGAGGCCGGTGTATTTGATTGACAGCGTCTTATTGTTTGTTTTCTTGCTGATGCTCTCTGAATCAGACGCACTTACAGCATGCTCGTTTCTCTAGGCAAATTCAGCAGCGTTTCGATGTGATATTAACAGAATAAAAGAATGATGTGCGAGATGTTGTGTGATGTTGTGTGTGTTTTGTGTTGGTTTGTTCACTGTCCTCAGAGTCTCAGCTGGCTCTCTGGGTTTATGATCGAACCGCCACCGTTATTTACGACCTTCTCGGGGTTGCCGCTACACATTTGTCCTGAGCTGAACGGCGTGTTCGAGTTCTTCATCTGCATTTGTTCCTGGACGTGTTTTAATCCGATGAGAAAGCTGATGAAATGCCCTGTAGATTGATGGTTCTGACATGCCGTCATAAACAAGAGCGGAGTAACTATCATCTGTGATAGACTGACGCTGTGTGTGTGTGTCAATGCACATGCCATAAACTGCTGATTGGGCCGTGTGTGTGTGTGTGTGTGTGTGTGCAGAGATGGAGCCGGTGTGATTTTACAGCCGCTTGTTTTGCCGCTGTGTGATGGTTTCGTCGGACAGCTTTGAAGAGCGCCTGCATTTCTTCTGCTCGTTAGTGTCAAACCGTAAAAGCTCTGAAGGTCCGTCTTGATTAAATGAATTTCAGCTTGTCATGGATTGTCTGTAAATTAGAATAAAAATGCAGTAGCTGTGTGTGTTTGCGTTTACAGAGCAGGAAAAATCTGCCTCTGATCGGAAATGAAATAATTTTCTGGCTCTTGAATTGACCAGCAGTTTGAGTTTCTGTGCTGATGTCCGTGTCACTGGTGGTCTCTCACACACACACACACACACACACACACACACACACACACACACACACACACACACACTCTAAAGTCAAGTCACCTTTATTTATATAGCGCTTTTTACAATACAGATTGCTTCAAAGCAGCTTTACTGAGATAACCGGAAAATAATGCAGCAGAGTTTGTTTCCAGAAGAAAATAGCGCCACAGTCCAGCTTAAGGGAGTTCAGTGATGCTTCATTTTTGTTGTAAAAAAGTTAATAATTTAGTTAATTTATATTATAGCCGCTCTGGAGAAAACCGTGATGTCATCTTCCAGTTCAGTTCTGATATAATATTGTCAATGCAGGCATATCAATAATATTGTTGAATATTAAGTTAAATGTTCAACAATATCAGAAAGTAAACAAACACAGGCCTAATCTCCCACAGATGTACAAGCGCACAGTAACCAGTGTTTATCTGGGCTCTGCTGTGAAACTGTCTGATTATTGTATGTAAATGTTTCATCCCACATGAAGTTACACTTACACTAGACCATGAAATGCATCTTTATTCGGTCTTTTGCAATTGCTTGTTTGTGTGGCACTTCTGCACATTGTTCTGCTTAAAAGAGGAGACATGCGTGACAGTGAGTCAGTGTGGATCTGTTTTATAAGAGAGATTGAACATGTTTAACTCCATAACCCTACCGGCCCTAAACACTAGCTCAACAGAAGCTCCACCTGTGCCAGATAATGCCACAACTGTGTGTGTGTGTGTGTGTGTGTGTCTCCAGGGTCTGCAGGGGTCTGAAGCGGAGCAGATGTTTGGGAAGCTGCTTCCAGCCATGGCACAGCTGGCACTGAGAGCGCCGAGCCTCTTCACACAGGTACCAGAACCTCCATCACTCAATCACACGCAAAACACACCAGAACCTCCATCACTCAATCACACGCAAAACACACCAGAACCTCCATCACTCAATCACACGCAAAACACACCAGAACCTCCATCACTCAATCACACGCAAAACACACCAGAACCTCCATCACTCAATCACACACAAAACACACCAGAACCTCCATCACTCAATCACACAATCACACACAAAACACACCAGAACCTCCATCACTCAATCACACAATCACGCGCAAAACACACCAGAACCTCCATCACTCAATCACGCGCAAAACACACCAGAACCTCCATCACTCAATCACACAATCACGCGCAAAACACACCAGAACCTCCATCACTCAATCACACAATCACGCGCAAAACACACCAGAACCTCCATCACTCAATCACACAATCACGCGCAAAACACACCAGAACCTCCATCACTCAATCACACAATCACACACAAAACACACCAGAACCTCCATCACTCAATCACACAATCACACACAAAACACACCAGAACCTCCCAGAACCTCCATCACTCAATCACGCGCAAAACACACCAGAACCTCCATCACTCAATCACACAATCACACACAAAACACACCAGAACCTCCCAGAACCTCCATCACTCAATCACACACAAAACACACCGGAACCTCCATCACTCAATCACACACAAACCACACCAGAACCTCCTTCACTCAATCACACACAAAACACACCAGAACCTCCTTCACACAATCACACGCAAAACACACCAGAACCTCCATCACTCAATCACACACAAAACACACCAGAACCTCCCAGAACCTCCATCACTCAATCACACAATCACGCGCAAAACACACCAGAACCTCCATCACTCAATCACACAATCACACACAAAACACACCAGAACCTCCCAGAACCTCCATCACTCAATCACACGCAAAACACACCAGAACCTCCATCACTCAATCACACACAAAACACACCAGAACCTCCATCACTCAATCACACGCAAAACACACCAGAACCTCCATCACTCAATCACACACAAAACACACCAGAACCTCCATCACTCAATCACACGCAAAACACACCAGAACCTCCATCACTCAATCACACACAAAACACACCAGAACCTCCTTCACTCAATCACACAATCACGCGCAAAACACACCAGAACCTCCATCACTCAATCACACAATCACACACAAAACACACCAGAACCTCCCAGAACCTCCATCACTCAATCACACAATCACGCGCAAAACACACCAGAACCTCCATCACTCAATCACACAATCACACACAAAACACACCAGAACCTCCCAGAACCTCCATCACTCAATCACACACAAAACACACCGGAACCTCCATCACTCAATCACACACAAAACACACCAGAACCTCCATCACTCAATCACACAATCACACACAAAACACACCAGAACCTCCATCACTCAATCACACAATCACACACAAAACACACCAGAACCTCCATCACTCAATCACACACAAAACACACCAGAACCTCCATCACTCAATCACACGCAAAACACACCAGAACCTCCATCACTCAATCACACAATCACACACAAAACACACCAGAACCTCCATCACTCAATCACACGCAAAACACACCAGAACCTCCATCACTCAATCACACGCAAAACACACCAGAACCTCCATCACTCAATCACACACAAAACACACCAGAACCTCCATCACTCAATCACACGCAAAACACACCAGAACCTCCATCACTCAATCACACGCAAAACACACCAGAACCTCCATCACTCAATCACACACAAAACACACCAGAACCTCAATCACTCAATCACACGCAAAACACACCAGAACCTCCATCACTCAATCACACGCAAAACACACCAGAACCTCCATCACTCAATCACACACAAAACACACCAGAACCTCCTTCAAACAATCACACACAAAACACACCAGAACCTCCATCACTCAATAACACGCAAAACACACCAGAACCTCCATCACTCAATCACACACAAAACACACCAGAACCTCAATCACTCAATCACACGCAAAACACACCAGAACCTCCATCACTCAATCACACGCAAAACACACCAGAACCTCCATCACTCAATCACACACAAAACACACCAGAACCTCCTTCAAACAATCACACACAAAACACACCAGAACCTCCATCACTCAATCACACAATCACACACAAAACACACCAGAACCTCCCAGAACCTCCATCACTCAATCACACAATCACGCGCAAAACACACCAGAACCTCCATCACTCAATCACACAATCACACACAAAACACACCAGAACCTCCATCACTCAATCACACAATCACACACAAAACACACCAGAACCTCCCAGAACCTCCATCACTCAATCACGCGCAAAACACACCAGAACCTCCATCACTCAATCACACAATCACACACAAAACACACCAGAACCTCCCAGAACCTCCATCACTCAATCACACACAAAACACACCGGAACCTCCATCACTCAATCACACACAAAACACACCAGAACCTCCTTCACTCAATCACACACAAAACACACCAGAACCTCCTTCACACAATCACACGCAAAACACACCAGAACCTCCATCACTCAATCACACACAAAACACACCAGAACCTCCTTCACACAATCACACGCAAAACACACCAGAACCTCCATCACTCAATCACACACAAAACACACCAGAACCTCCCAGAACCTCCATCACTCAATCACACAATCACGCGCAAAACACACCAGAACCTCCATCACTCAATCACACAATCACACACAAAACACACCAGAACCTCCCAGAACCTCCATCACTCAATCACACACAAAACACACCGGAACCTCCATCACTCAATCACACGCAAAACACACTAGAACCTCCATCACTCAATCACACACAAAACACACCAGAACCTCCATCACTCAATCACACGCAAAACACACCAGAACCTCCATCACTCAATCACACAATCACGCGCAAAACACACCAGAACCTCCATCACTCAATCACACAATCACACACAAAACACACCAGAACCTCCATCACTCAATCACACAATCACGCGCAAAACACACCAGAGCCTCCCAGAACCTCCATCACTCAATCACACAATCACACGCAAAACAGACCAGAACCTCCATCACTCACAAACGCAAAACACACCAGAACCTCCATCACACAATCACACGCAAAACACACCAGAACCTCCATCACTCAATCACACGCAAAACACACCAGAACATCCATCACACAATCACACACAAAACACACCAGAACCTCCATCACTCACACTCGCAAAACACACCAGAACCTCCATCACTCAATCACAAACAAAACACACCAGAACCTCCATCACTCAATCACATGCAAAACACACCAGAACCTCCATCACTCAATCACACGCAAAATACACCAGAACCTCCATAACTCAATCACACACAAAACACACCAGAACCTCCATCACTCAATCACACAATCACACGCAAAACACACCAGAACCTCCATCACACAATCACACGCAAAACACACCAGAACATCCATCACTCAATCACACGCAAAACACACCAGAACCTCCATCACTCAATCACACGCAAAATACACCAGAACCTCCATCACTCAATCACACGCAAAATACACCAGAACCTCCATAACTCAATCACACACAAAACACACCAGAACCTCCATCACTCAATCACACAATCACACGCAAAATACACCAGAACCTCCATCACACAATCACACGCAAAACACACCAGAACATCCATCACTCAATCACACGCAAAACACACCAGAACCTCCATCACACAATCACACACAAAACACACCAGAACCTCCATCACTCAATCACACGCAAAATACACCAGAACCTCCATAACTCAATCACACACAAAACACACCAGAACCTCCATCACTCAATCACACAATCACACGCAAAACAGACCAGAACCTCCATCACACAATCACACGCAAAACACACCAGAGCCTCCATCACTCAATCATACGCAAAACACACCAGAGCCTCCATCACTCAATCATACGCAAAACACACCAGAGCCTCCATCACTCAATCACACAATCACACGCAAAACACACCAGAACCTCTATCACTCAATCACACACAAAACACACCAGAACCTCCATCACTCAATCACACACAAAACACACCAGAACCTCCATCACTCAATCACACACAAAACACACCAGAACCTCCATCACTCAATCACACACAAAACACACCAGAACCTCCATCACTCAATCACACACAAAACACACTAGAACCTCCATCACTCAATCACACACCAGAACCTCCATCACTCAATCATACGCAAAACACACCAGAACCTCCATCTCTCAATCACACGCAAAACACACCAGAACCTCCATAACTCAATCACACACAAAACACACCAGAACCTCCATCACTCAATCACACACAAAACACACTAGAACCTCCATCACTCAATCACACACAAAACACACTAGAACCTCCATCACTCAATCACACAATCACACGCAAAACACACCAGAACCTCCATCACTCAATCACACACAAAACACACCAGAACCTCCATCACTCAATCACACACAAAACACACCAGAACCTCCATCACTCAATCATACGCAAAACACACCAGAACCTCCATCTCTCAATCACACGCAAAACACACCAGAACCTCCATAACTCAATCACACGCAAAACACACCAGAACCTCCATCACTCAATCACACAATCACACGCAAAACACACCAGAACCTCCATCACTCAATCACACGCAAAACACACCAGAACCTCCATCACTCAATCACACAATCACACGCAAAACACACCAGAACCTCCATCACTCACACACGCAAAACACACCAGAACCTCCATCACTCAATCACACAATCACACGCAAAACACACCAGAACCTCCATCACTCACACACGCAAAACACACCAGAACCTCCATCACTCAATCACACAATCACACAATCACACAATCACACGCAAAACACACCAGAACCTCCATCACTCAATCACTCAATCACACAATCACACAATCACACGCAAAACACACCAGAACCTCCATCACTCACACACGCAAAACACACCAGAACCTCCATCACTCAATCACACAATCACACGCAAAACACACCAGAACCTCCATCACTCAATCACACACAAAACACACCAGAACCTCTATCACTCAATCACACACAAAACACACCAGAACCTCTATCACTCAATCACACACAAAACACACCAGAACCTCCATCACTCAATCACACACAAAACACACCAGAACCTCCATCACTCAATCACACACAAAACACACCAGAACCTCCATCACTCAATCACACACAAAACACACCAGAACCTCCATCACTCAATCATACGCAAAACACACCAGAACCTCCATCTCTCAATCACACGCAAAACACACCAGAACCTCCATAACTCAATCACACACAAAACACACCAGAACCTCCATCACTCAATCACACACAAAACACACCAGAACCTCCATAACTCAATCACACACAAAACACACCAGAACCTCCATAACTCAATCACACACAAAACACACCAGAACCTCCATAACTCAATCACACAATTACACGCAAAACACACCAGAACCTTTGCCAATAAAGTCAAGAGCATTTTTAAACACAGCATTTTATTTTTTTAGTGTTTGAGATGGATGTTGTTAATACATTTTCTTTGTTTTGTGTGTTTGTGTGTGTGTGTGTGCACGCGTGTGTGCGAAGCCGATCCCATTGCTGAGTGCGCAGCGCTGCGGCTCCATCACGCTCTCGCAGGAGCAGGTCTCGAGTCTGCTGGCGAACGCCTTCTTCTGCACTTTCCCTCGACGCAACTCTCGCAGGACTGAGTTCAGCAACTATCCTGACATCAATTTCAACAGGTGCGAAACCTCAGATCCAGAAAGCATCAGTGCAGTGGCCCGTGTGAGAGGATGATGGGTGTATGAAAAGAGTGACTCAAAGGACATGACTGAGATCATTACTGAAACCTGACTGAATGTGACACGACTGCTTAATAAATAACCAAATAATAATTACATACATTGACATGAAATATTGGTTAGAGTGTGAAGTGATGCAAGAGACGTTTGATATGTTTTCTGTGAGTTTAAGTTCTTAGTGTTTGTGTCTGCAAACGCACCGCACATCAACTGTGGCTGTCATTGTGAATATGAATATTAAATATTAGACGCAGTCTTCCATATGATCTGGTCTGTTTGTTTTGTAGGTTGTTTGAAGGTTCGCTCCCGAGCAAACAGCAGAAACTCAAAACCCTTCTGTGCTACTTTGAGCGGATCACGCAGCGCAGTGAGTTTGACTTTAAGTGTGTCACGCGTCACTCGCTCACGGATCGGTGACTGACTCCGTTTGTTGTGTGTTTTGTTCCCGAGGGCCCACCGGTCTCATAACTTACACCAGACAGTGTCTGCAGCGTCCGCCCTCGTGGTCCAGGTGAGATTCATCTTCACACACTCAGAGCTGTTTCATTTCCCACAAGCCAATAAACGCTCTTGATGTGGTTTTTAGCTCAAAGAAGCAGTTCAGCAAACTTCACATCCGCTGTGACGGAACCATAGAGGATCAGGGTTACGGCATGTTGCAGGTGACACACACACGCATCACACACACGTATCACCACACGCATCACACACACATCACCACACGCGGTGAACGTGATTTTACCAAGTACCACATGTTCCTGGATCAACATCATTGTTGATCCTGGATCAGCTTTCCAATTAACCAATCAGATTTGAGGGATAAGTTTACAGTTTATGTCAAGTTTAGGCTTAGAACCAAGGTGAAGTACTTAAACATCAGTGTCATTCACCTATCATTACCCTCTGATTTTAGGGAAAAGTTATGGGTAGGGATTGGGTAAGGACTACATTTTGGGACAGGAATGTTGATCCAGGATCAACAAAATATGTTGATCCAGGACCATGTCTTACTTAGGAAAATCACGGTGACACACCACACGCATCACCACTTGCATCACCACACGCATCACCACAGACACATGCATCATCACACACTCATCTGCACACACATGACTACACACAACACCACTCACATGACAACACGCATCAGCACACGCATCACCATAGACACGCATTACCACAGGCATCAGCAGACGCATCAGCACACTCATGACCACAGGCATGACCACACGCATCACCACAGGCATCACCACAGGCATGACCACACGCATCACCACAGGCATCACCACAGGCATGACCACACGCATCACCACAGGCATGACCACACGCATCACCACAGGCATGACCACACGCATCACCACAGGCATCAGCACACACATCAGCACACGCATGACCACACGCATGACCACAGGCATGACCACAGGCATGACCACAGGCATGACCACACGCATCACCACACGCATGACCACACGCATGACCACAGGCATGACCACACGCATGACCACACGCATGACTACACACATCACCACCCGCATGACCACACGCATGACCACACGCATGACTATACACATCACCACAGGCATGACCACAGGCATGACCACAGGCATGACCACAGGCATGACCACACGCATGACCACACGCATGACCACACGCATGACCACAGGCATGACCACACGCATGACCACACGGATGACCACACACATCACCACAGGCATGACCACACGCATCACCACAGGCATGACCACACGCATGACCACAGGCATGACCACACGCATCACCACAGGCATGACCACACGCATCACTACAGGCATGACCACACGCATGACCACAGGCATCACCACACACATCAGCACAGACACATGCATCATCACGCACTCATCTGCACACGCATGACTACACACGCAACACCACTCACATGACCAAATGCATCAGCACACGCATCACCACTGACACGCATCACCACCGGCATCAGCACACGCATCACCACAGGCATGACCACACGCATCACCACAGGCATCAGCAGACGCATCAGCACACTCATGACCACACGCTTGACCACACGCTTGACCACACGCATGACCACACGCATCACCACAGGCATCACCACAGGCATCAGCAGACGCATCAGCACACTCATGACCACACGCTTGACCACACGCATGACCACACGCATGACCACACGCATGACCACACGCATGACTACACACATCACCACACGCATGGCTACACATCACCACAGGCATGACCACAGGCATGACCACAGGCATGACCACACGCATGACCACACGCATGACCACACGCATGACCACACTCATGACCACACGCATGACCACAGTCATGACCACACGCATGAGCACACGCATGACCACACACATCACCACACGCATGACCACAGGCATGACCACACGCATGACCACAGGCATGACCACACGCATGACCACAGGCATGACCACACGCATGACCACAGGCATGACCACACGCATGACCACACGCATGACCACACGCATGACCACACACATCACCACACGCATGGCTACACACATCACCACAGGCTTGACCACACGCTTGACCACACGCTTGACCACACGCATGACCACACGCATGACCACAGGCATGACCACACGCATGACCACACGCATGACCACACGCATCAGCACATATATATATATATATATAGTATGTGTGTGTGTTTTCTGCAGGTGGACTTTGCCAACAGGTTTGTCGGGGGGGGAGTGACAGGTTCTGGTCTGGTTCAGGAGGAAATCCGTTTCCTGATAAACCCGGAGCTGATTGCGGCTCGCCTCTTCACTGAAGCTCTGGAGGACAACGAGTGTCTGATCATCACAGGTAGAACACACACAGAAGAACACGCTGAGATCCCTGTGGAGTGTGTTCAGACTGTAATCAGCACTCAAGCCTTCAGACCCGCTGAGACTCAATCAGTCTGTGTGTGTGATTGCATGTGATGCTGACGTTTTGCAAAAACCCTTCATTTCTGAAGTGCTCGTGAAGGCCGTCAGTGTCTTCTGACATTTGTGTTAGCAATGATCAGGCAAGGCAAGGCAAGGCAAGTTTATTTATATAGCACATTTCATACACAATGGTAATTCAAAGTGCTTTACATAGAAGAAATTAAAATAATCAAAAGAAATCAGAATAATTAAAACAGTTTAGAATAAAAGATAAAATACAGAAATCAGAATAATTAAAACATAAAATAAAATACAGTGCAAACAGTCGGACGAACAGTGGCACAGTGCTCATTCAGTAAATGCACAGCTAAACAGATGTGTTTTGAGTCTGGATTTGAATGTGACTACTGTAGGAGCACATCTGATCTCTTCTGGAAGCTGGTTCCAGCTGCGGCTGGCATAGTAGCTAAAAGCAGACTCGCCATGCTTAGAGTGAACCCTTGGTATTTCTAGCCGATGTGATCCTAATGATCTGAGTGATCTGTTGGGTTTATATTCAGTGAGCATATCTGCAATGTATTGAGGTCCTAGGCCATTGAATGATTTATATACCAGTAATAATACTTTAAAATCAATCCTAAATGTAACTGGCAGCCAGTGTAAAGACCTGAGGACTGGTGTGATGTGTTCATATTTTCTGGTTCTGCTCAGAATCCTAGCAGCAGCGTTCTGTATGAGCTGCAACTGTCTTATGGTCTTTTTGGGAAGGCCAGTGAGAAGTCCATTACAATAATCCACCCTACTGGTGATGAAAGCATGCACAAGTTTTTCTAAGTCTTGACTGGAAACAAAGCATCTAATTCTTGCAATATTTTTCAGGTGATAATATGCTGATTTAGTTATTGCTTTGACATGACCACTGAAACTAAGGTCTGACTCTAGAGACACACCCAGATTCCTGACTTGATTTTTAGTTGTTTGACCCCTAGACTGAAGGTATGCGTTCACCTTGAGAACTTCATCTTTGTTTCCAAACGCAATGACTTCAGTTTTGTCTTTGTTTAACTGAAGAAAGTTTTGGCACATCCAATTGTTTACTTCATCAATGCATTGGCAAAGGGAGTCAATGGGGCTGTAATCGTTAGGCGATAGGGCTAAGTAGAGCTGTGTGTCGTCTGCATAGCTATGGTAAGCGATTTGGTTCTTTCTCATTATTTGGCTCATTGGGAGCATGTACAGGTTGAATAGGAGTGGCGCAAGAATTGAGCCTTGAGGGACTCAGCATGTCATGGATGTCCACTCAGACTTATGGTCTCCTATACTCACATAATAACCTCTGCCTCCTAAGTATGACCTGAACCATTTTAGGACTATCCCAGAAAGCCCGACCCAGTTTTCCAGCCTGTCAAGAAGTATTTTGTGATCGACAGTGTCAAATGCAGCACTGAGGTCGAGTAGTACCAGCACTGATAATTTGCCTGTATCAGTATTTAAGCGAATATCATTTATTATCTTTATGAGCGCGGTCTCTGTACTGTGGTGCGGTCGGAAACCAGATTGAAAATGGTCAAAGTATCCATTCGAGCTTAAGAATTTGTTCAGCTGATTGAAGACAACTTTTTCAATGATCTTGCCTATGAAAGGAAGATTTGAGATCGGTGTATAGTTGTTTAATATGGTCTTATCCAGATTGCTCTTTTTCAGGAGGGGCTTGACAACAGCAGTTTTCAGGGAGGTCGGAAAACTCCCAGAGAGAAGTGAGGCATTTACCACTTCTAGGAGATCTGCTTCTAAGCTGTGTAACACATTTTTGAAAAAAGATGTGGGAAGTGCATCAAGGGCGCAGGTTGATGTTTTTAGTTGCTGTACGGTTTCTTCCAAAATTTTGCCATCAATTTCTTCGAAATCAGACATAGTTGCTACTTTCTCGTGCTGTTGTTTGATCTGCCTGACCCCAGCGCAACTCAAGGATGAGCTGATCACCTTTCTGATATTATTGATTTTCTCAGAGAAGAAAGAAGCAAACTCACTGCACTTTCTCACTGAGAGCATTTCACTGGGAATCTGGCTTGGGGGGTTTGTCAGTCTCTCTACAGTAGCAAAAAGAGTGCGCGTGTTGTTTATATTGCTGTTTATAATATTCGAGAAAAAAGTCTGTCTAGCTTTGCTTAGTTCCTTATTGAAAGCATGGATGCTGTCTTTGTAGATGTTATAATGGACTACAAGTTTTGTCTTCCGCCACATGCGCTCTGCTTTTCTGCATTGTCTTTTCATATTTTGCACTGCTGTTGAGTTTCTCCAAGGTGCTTTTTGTCTGCCACTCTTCTTCCTGACTTTCACAGGAGCAATATCATCAATTACACTCTTAACTTTTGAGTTAAAAGAATCAAGGAGAAAATCAACAGAGTCAGCAGATATGCTTGGTGTTAAAGATATAGCCTTCATAAATAGTACACTAGTATTCTCATTTAAGCATCTCTTCTTGACAGACACAGATCTAGCTTCAATGGCAGGAGAGATCAATATATCAAAGAAAATACAAAAATGATCAGACAGTGCTACATCCTTAATAACAATTGATGAAATGTTTAGACCCTTACTGATAAGTAAATCTAGAGTGTGTCCACGATTATGTGTGGCTCCATGTACATGCTGAGTCAGATCAAAAGTTTTTAAAACAGTTTTGATTTCTTTTGCCATATTGTTTTCTGCATTATCTATGTGAATGTTAAAATCTCCAGCAATGGCAAAGCAGTCAAACTCTGAGGAAATAGAACTTAACAGTTCTGTTAAGTTCTCAGCAAAAGCTGGAGAGTATTTTGGAGGCCTGTAAACAATGATAAGTAAAATGCGTGCATCAGGGTTTTATTTTGTATTTTTTCCCACTTACATGTAGTTTGAAAGGGTTCCTTCTGCTCCAACTAAATGGGACTGTGATGAATGATTCCAGGAACTTTGGCTGAAATTTCAAGGTTGTTACTTGCATGCTCTGCGTTCTCGGCGTGATCTGAACCCGTAAGCGTGAATAAGCAGCTTCAGTGCCTCAGTGACCGTGAGAACGGCTCTGGTGTGTGTTCTCATGAGCCGCGTTCTCCTCTGCTGTTAAAGCACTTTCTTTTTTCTGAAATGGTGTAAGAAAAAAGTTTGCGTTGATGTTCCAGAATGCTGCTGTCTGCAAAAATCCTTAATTTCTTAAGTGCTCGTAAAGGTTGCCGTGTCTTCTGACGTGTGTGTGTGAGTGTGTGTCTCAGTGTTCTCAGATGGTCAGTCAGCTACACACACATCAGCAGTGTAACTCATAACGCTGCTCTTCATCACAGTCGTGTTCTGAAGGAGGAAACACTAGAAGGCGAGCGTTTGCACTAATGTCTATCTTCAGCATAAGCACACACTCACTCACTCACACACACACACACACAGAAACACACAACAGGCCTGTTTCTGCCTCCACGTCGACTGAGTTGCAGAAGAACTCATTGTCCTCTTCCTCTGATCAGTATTCTCAGCTCGGCTGTCAGTCATCTAGTCTCCATGGAGTCACCTTCAGGCCCCGCCCCCCCCTCATCTTGTCACCGTGGAGTCACCTTCAGGCCCCGCCCCCCGGTCATCTCGTCTCCATGGAGTCACCTTCAGGCCCCGCCCCCCGGTCATCTCGTCTCCATGGAGTCACCGTCAGGCCCCGCCCCCCGGTCATCTCGTCTCCATGGAGTCACCTTCAGGCCCCGCCCCCCGGTCATCTCGTCCCCATGGAGTCACCTTCAGGCCCCGCCCCCCTACTGCCACTTACAGCTCTTAACTTTATTACAGTCCTGCAGAATTAATTACGGCTCTAAGAGCCGACTGGAGTCGCTGGGCTAATGCTAATGCACCGGGCCACGACATCTCCTCTATTACAGCGTCTCTCTCGCTTGCTCTATCTCTCTCTCTGTCCCACTATCTCTAAATCATATTCCCCGCTCGGCTCTCAGACATCGATGGGTAAAATGGATATTCTTGTAGCTGTACAGAAATTTACCAAAGTGGCTTCGGTTAATTGAATTGCGGCTGATTGCGGAGCGTCTGCCCTGTCAGGCTTCAGTGAGAGATGAAGATCAGTGACTCACCGATGCGGATCTGCAGCCAGGACACACACACACGACAGGAACGTCCCAGTCGCTGCTGGAAACACACACACACACACAAACGGCAGGAACGTGCCAGTCGCTGCAGGAAACACACACACACACAAACGACAGGAACGTGCCAGTCGCTGCAGGAAACACACACACACACAAACGACAGGAACGTCCCAGTCCCTGCAGGAAACACACACACATGGGTCCGGCAGCAGATCGTTGTTTGTAAAGCCTCTGAATCTCCAGAATATGATTTGAATTGTTTTAATCGCAGGCCGTCTCTGAATAAAGCTGCACTCAAAAAAATGATTCAAGCCCTTCTTAGAGGTGACACATTTAAATCTAATTTGCTTTATTTAAATAAATCTATTTAAGATCATATGTGTAAATATATTTAATTGGTTTAACTAAAAAATTATTAATAGCTCCACTCAAAAAAAATATTCATTGGATGAACTCAATTAAGTTGTGGGCAGGATTTCCATCCAATAAATATATGTAGCCCCAACTCAATCTGAGTACGTCCATTCAACAGAATGTAAATCAGTTAGCCTAACTCATTTGTAATAAATAGATGCAAAAGAATATAAACGAGAGAGGCTAGCTTATTTTTAACAAATACTTATCACTAACCAGAATGACTTTATTTCTGTCAGGCGTCTACAAATGTTTTATTGAGAATTAACAGGGGTTTAACTCTATGTTTTCCATTTGAAGTCACCATAACAGTGATCAATGATTCCATTAGTTGGGCTCTTAACTCTTATTATATCTATTGTCTTTTTTTGCAGCTGTGACAGTGTGTTTGTTAAACACATTTGGAGCAGCAAAGAAAGCTAAAGTGAAATGAGATCAGCTGATGATGGTTAATGGTTGATGGTTTTATAATCATCATGAACCAGACTGATTCACTGAGGTATTTTAATCTAACAATTATGTTTTTTTCACAACAAACCTTGATACTGCAGCATGAGATCAAGCATTATTATAACAATAAGTTCGAAAACTTTAACGAACATGAGCACAAAAAGTCTGTTTCTGATGACACACACAGACATCAACAATCGCCGTATGAATCTCAACAATGGTGACAATCACAAATATTTAGATACAGATTAATTCAGAACATCACTGAAAAGCTACAAATTCACAACAAACACAACAGCAAAAAATAAAAGCAAATATTTAGAATCAAACAAAATTATAGGACAGTTCAGCTGCATAATTTATTCATGTTGCAATGCATGCTGGGAGTTTTGTACTATGGTGGTACCCAGCATGCATTGCAGCAAAGTACTTTTGATTGTCACCATTGTTGAGATTCATACGCTGATTGTTGATGTCTGTGTGTGTCATCAGAAACAGACTTTTTGTGCTCATGTTCGTTAAAGTCTTCAAACTTAGTGTTATAATATTCCTTGATCTCATGCTGCAGTAACACAAGGTATGTGTTGTGAAAAAAAACGTGAAAACATAATGGTTAGATTATAAAAACCTCAGTAAATCATTCTGTTTCATAATGATTATAAAACCATCAACAGGTAACCATCATCAGCTGATCTCACTTTAGCTTACTTTGCTGCTCCAAATGTGTTTAACAAACACACTGTCACAGCAGCCTAAAAAGACAATAGATATAATAAGAGTTAAGAATCCCAACTAATGGAAACACTAATCACTGTTATGGTAACTTTAAATGGAAAACATAGTTATAAACCCCTGTTAATTTTCAATAAAACTTTTGTAGACATCTGACAGAAATAAAGTCAGTCTGGTTAGTAATAAGTATTTGATAGAAATAAGTTAATCAAGTCACTCATTTATATTCTTTTGCATCTATTTGATACAAATGAGTTAGGTTAACTAATTTACATTCTGTTGAATGGATGTACTCAGTTTGAGTTGGGGCTACATATATTTATTGGATGGAAATCCTGCCCACAACTTAATTGAGTTCATCCAATGAATTATTTTTTTGAGTGTGGTGTTTGAGACAAAGGCCTGACATTAAGCCTGAGACGCTGATGATGAAGATGATGACGATGATGATGAAGATGATGTTCTCGAGGGACTGATGCTCAGTTTAGCCGATGCTCAGATGAGATGCATTAGTGACCTTTAATCTGTCAGAGACTCCAGCATCGGCCACTGAAGACGCTTCAGAAACACAAAGCCCAGACTCCTTCTGAAGGTCACATGAGCAGGAATTCTTCCCAGCAGGAATGCGTTTATCTCATTTCCTCTCCAATAAAGACAATGAGCTTATCTGCGGTTCTGCGGTTCGGGTCGATGCCAGACGGACCCGCCGCCGCTTCTGCGAGGAGTTTCTGATCCAATTAGACTCTCAGTTCCTTGACGTCAGGTGATCATCTGATCGCGCCACCGCTGCGGTGTGTGTGTGTGTGTGTGTTATTATGCACATGCATATTATGTGTTCAGTCTATAGGTGTGCGCGTAATAACTTATTTTTGCGCAGGCGTGTAGACTTTCTTTACAAATTGACCTCAACAGATTACTTGTCTGGCAGCATTATACAGAGTTTTTAGTCATTTCTGCATATCCATGCCAAATAGGAAAAGGATCTACAGCCAGCAGTCGAATGTGATATTCTAGGTCAGTGATTCCCAAGCCCGTTCCTGGAGCCCCCCAGCACTGCACATTTAGCATTTCTCAAACACACCTGATTCAGGTCATCAGCTCATTAGTAGAGACTCCAAGACCTGAAATGGGTGTGTCAGACAAAGGAGAGATTCAAAATGTGCAGTGTTAGGGGGCCTCCAGGAACGTGCTTGGGAACCACTGATCTATCAACTGGCCGGCGAGAAGGACTATAATGCGTTAAAAGCTCGCTCAAGTACTGGGGAGCTAAACCATTTAGTGCTTTGTAAGTATTAGGCAATAATTTAATATGTATTAGTGGTGGGCAATACTGCAAAATTTGGTATCGATCCGATACCAAATACATATAGGGTCAGTATTGCCGATTCCGATACGATACCCTACTTTACTTAAAAAAATAATAATTTTGTGTAGGTATGAGCAGTATGTCATTATTTCTGAGGTGAATGAATGATCAATTCTTTAGGCAATATTTCTTTATTAATGTATTGAAGTGCACAAAATTATTAGTTATTAGGCACTGTAGAATGAATGCTTTACAGCTTTTTTAAAAAAAGAAATAAAAATAAAGAATAACAAAAATCTCTCCCATTTTTTTCTGGTTTTAAAAGCAAATTAAATAAAGTGAAATAAAGTGCACACAATTATTACTGAAGAACAAACAAAGAACAAAATACTGTGCAATTACATTCCCTGAGTCCCCCTTCTGTTCCTCTCGGCCATCCTGATCTCTCATTCAATGTGCTATTATCAGCCTTCGTTGTGTCAGTGAGTCAGGTGACAACACAACAACGAATCACAGAAGAGCAGCAGGAGTGGGAGGAGGAGCAAATGGATGTGAAAGCAGCGTTTGCTCAGGATTGTAGAGGTAGAAGACAATTACAATTGTATTGATCTGATACCAATACCAGTGTTGGCAACGATACTATCGATATTTAGATCGATCCGCCCACACCTAATATGTATACGATGTTTAATAGTGTTGACAGAACCGGGCTAATATGGTCATACTTCCTGGTTCTGGTAAGAACTCTAGCGGCTGTGTTTTGGACCAGCTGTAGTTTGTTTATTAAGCGTGCAGGGCAACCACCCAGTAGAGCATTACAATAATCTAGCCTTGATGTCATGAACGCATGAACTAGTTGTTCTGCATTTGTCAATGAAAGTATATGACGTAATTTAAATATATTTTTAAGATGGAAGAATGCGGTTTTACAGATACTAGACATGTGAGATTGGTATCAAAGATCACACACACACACACACACACACACACACACACACACACACACACACACACACAAGTTCCTAACCGACGACGAGGACTTGACAGAGCAGCCATCAAGTGTTAGACAGTATTCTAGGTTAGTACGTGCAGAGTTTTTTTGTTCAATAATTAGAATCTCTGTTTTTTCAGAATTTAGTAGTAGGAAATTACTAGTTATCCAGTTTTTCACATCAGCTATGCATTCCGTTAATTTTGTGGATTGGTTAGTTTCGTCAGGACGTGAAGAAATATAGAGCTGAGTATCATCAGCATAACAGTGAAAGCTAATTCCATGTTTCCTAATGATATCTCCTAACGGTAGCATGTACAGAGTGAACAGCAACAGTCCTAGTACTGAGCCTTGTGGTACACCATACTGAACTTGTGATTGATAAGACATCTCTTCATTTACTGCTGCAAACTGATAACGGTCAGATGAATACGATGTCAGGCACTGTAATTTGCTCTGGCCCCCTTCCTGTTCCCTTGAGTAATGAGATACTTATAAGACTGTCATCACTCAATGGCTGCCTG
>NW_027508803.1:282500-307500 GCF_051911475.1 Siphateles boraxobius | reverse complement strand
CGGAGAGATGAGTGTGCGGAGAGATGAGTGTGCGGAGAGATGAGTGTGCGGAGAGATGAGTGTGCGGAGAGATGAGTGTGCGGAGAGATGAGTGTGCGGAGAGATGAGTGTGCGGAGAGATGAGTGTGTTTCGTGTGCGGAGAGATGAGTGTGCGGAGAGATGAGTGTGTTTCGTGTGCGTAGAGATGAGAGTGCGGAGAGATGAGTGTGTTTCGTGTGCGGAGAGATGAGTGTGCGGAGAGATGAGTGTGCGGAGAGATGAGTGTGCGGAGAGATGAGTGTGCGGAGAGATGAGTGTGCGGAGAGATGAGTGTGCGGAGAGATGAGTGTGTTTCGTGTGCGGAGAGATGAGTGTGTTTCGTGTGCGTAGAGATGAGAGTGCGGAGAGATGAGTGTGCGGAGAGATGAGTGTGCGGAGAGAAGAGTGTGTTTCGTGTGCGGAGAGATGAGTGTGCGGAGAGATGAGTGTGCTGAGAGATGAGTGTGCGGAGAGATGAGTGTGTTTCGTGTGCGTAGAGATGAGAGTGCGGAGAGAAGAGTGTGCGGAGAGAAGAGTGTGCGGAGAGAAGAGTGTGCGGAGAGATGAGAGTGCGGAGAGATGAGTGTGCAGAGAGATGAGTGTGTTTCGTGTGCGGAGAGATGAGTGTGCGGAGAGATGAGTGTGCGGAGAGATGAGAGTGCGGAGAGATGAGTGTGCGGAGAGATGAGTGTGCGGAGAGATGAGTGTGCGGAGAGATGAGTGTGCGGAGAGATGAGTGCGCGGAGAGATGAGTGTGCGGGGAGATGAGTGTGCGGAGAGATGAGTGTGTTTCGTGTGCGGAGAGATGAGTGTGTTTCGTGTGCGTAGAGATGAGAGTGCGGAGAGATGAGTGTGCGGAGAGATGAGTGTGCGGAGAGATGAGTGTGCGGAGAGATGAGTGTGCGGAGAGATGAGTGTGTTTCGTGTGCGGAGAGATGAGTGTGCGGAGAGATGAGTGTGCTGAGAGATGAGTGTGCGGAGAGATGAGTGTGTTTCGTGTGCGTAGAGATGAGAGTGCGGAGAGAAGAGTGTGCGGAGAGAAGAGTGTGCGGAGAGAAGAGTGTGCGGAGAGATGAGAGTGCGGAGAGATGAGTGTGCAGAGAGATGAGTGTGTTTCGTGTGCGGAGAGATGAGTGTGCGGAGAGATGAGTGTGCGGAGAGATGAGAGTGCGGAGAGATGAGTGTGCAGAGAGATGAGTGTGTTTCGTGTGCGGAGAGATGAGTGTGTTTCGTGTGCGTAGAGATGAGAGTGCGGAGAGATGAGTGTGTTTCGTGTGCGGAGAGATGAGTGTGTTTCGTGTGCGTAGAGATGAGAGTGCGGAGAGATGAGTGTGCGGAGAGATGAGTGTGCGGAGAGATGAGTGTGCGGAGAGATGAGAGTGCGGACACATGAGTGTGCGGACACATGAGTGTGCGGAGAGAAGAGTGTGCGGAGAGAAGAGTGTGCGGAGAGAAGAGTGTGCGGAGTGAAGAGTGTGCGGAGAGAAGAGTGTGCGGAGAGATGAGTGTGCGGAGAGATGAGTGTGCGGAGAGATGAGTGTGCGGAGAGATGAGTGTGCGGAGAGATGAGTGTGCGGAGAGATGAGTGTGCGGAGAGATGAGTGTGCAGAGAGATGAGTGTGTTTCGTGTGCGGAGAGATGAGTGTGTTTCGTGTGCGTAGAGATGAGAGTGCGGAGAGATGAGTGTGTTTCGTGTGCGGAGAGATGAGTGTGTTTCGTGTGCGGAGAGATGAGAGTGCGGAGAGAAGAGTGTGCGGAGAGAAGAGTGTGCGGAGAGATGAGTGTGCGGAGAGATGAGTGTGCGGAGAGAAGAGTGTGCGGAGAGAAGAGTGTGCGGAGAGATGAGTGTGCGGAGAGATGAGTGTGCGGAGAGATGAGTGTACGGAGAGATGAGTGTGCGGAGAGATGAGTGTGCGGAGAGATGAGTGTGCGGAGAGATGAGTGTGCGGAAAGATGAGTGTGCGGAGAGATGAGTGTGCGGAGAGATGAGTGTGCGGGGAGATGAGTGTGCGGAGAGATGAGTGTGTTTCGTGTGCGGAGAGATGAGTGTGTTTCGTGTGCGTAGAGATGAGAGTGCGGAGAGATGAGTGTGCGGAGAGATGAGTGTGCAGAGAGATGAGTGTGCAGAGAGATGAGTGTGCAGAGAGATGAGTGTGCGGAGAGATGAGTGTGTTTCGTGTGCGGAGAGATGAGTGTGCGGAGAGATGAGTGTGCTGAGAGATGAGTGTGCGGAGAGATGAGTGTGTTTCGTGTGCGGAGAGATGAGTGTGTTTCGTGTGCGTAGAGATGAGAGTGCGGAGAGATGAGTGTGTGGAGAGATGAGTGTGCGGAGAGATGAGTGTGCGGAGAGAAGAGTGTGCGGAGAGAAGAGTGTGCGGAGAGAAGAGTGTGCGGAGAGAAGAGTGTGCGGAGAAAGAGTGTGCGGAGAGAAGAGTGTGCGGAGAGATGAGAGTGCGGAGAGATGAGTGTGCAGAGAGATGAGTGTGTTTCGTGTGCGGAGAGATGAGTGCGGAGAGAAGAGTGTGCGGAGAGAAGAGTGTGCGGAGAGAAGAGTGTGCGGAGAGAAGAGTGTGCGGAGAGATGAGTGTGCGGAGAGATGAGTGTACAGAGAGATGAGTGTGCAGAGAGATGACTGTGCAGATAGATGAATGTGCAGAGAGATGAGTGTGCAGATAGATGAGTGTGCAGAGAGATGAGTGTGTTTCGTGTGCGGAGAGATGAGTGCGGAGAGAAGAGTGTGCGGAGAGAAGAGTGTGCGGAGAGAAGAGTGTGCGGAGAGAAGAGTGTGCGGAGAGAAGAGTGTGCGGAGAGAAGAGTGTGCGGAGAGAAGAGTGTGCGGATAGAAGAGTGTGCGGAGAGAAGAGTGTGCGGAGAGATGAGTGTGCGGAGAGATGAGTGTGCGGAGAGATGAGTGTGCAGAGAGATGAGTGTGCAGAGAGATGAGTGTGCAGAGAGATGAGTGTGCAGAGAGATGAGTGTGCAGAGAGATGAGTGTGTTTCGTGTGCGGAGAGATGAGTGTGCGGAGAGATGAGTGTGCGGAGAGATGAGTGTGTTTCGTGTGCGGAGAGATGAGTGTGTTTCGTGTGCGTAGAGATGAGAGTGCGGAGAGATGAGTGTGCGGAGAGTTGATTGTGCGGAGAGATGAGTGTGCGGAGAGATGAGTGTGTTTCGTGTGCGGAGAGATGAGTGTGTTTCGTGTGCGTAGAGATGAGAGTGCGGAGAGATGAGTGTGCGGAGAGTTGAGTGTGCGGAGAGATGAGTGTGCGGAGAGATGAGTGTGCGGAGAGATGAGAGTGCGGAGAGATGAGTGTGCGGACACATGAGTGTGCGGAGAGAAGAGTGTGCGGAGAGAAGAGTGTGCGGAGAGAAGAGTGTGCGGAGAGAAGAGTGTGCGGAGAGAAGAGTGTGCGGAGAGATGAGAGTGCGGAGAGATGAGAGTGCGGAGAGATGAGAGTGCGGAGAGATGAGAGTGCGGAGAGATGAGAGTGCGGAGAGATGAGTGTGCGGAGAGATGAGTGTGCGGAGAGATGAGTGTGCGGAGAGATGAGTGTGCGGAGAGATGAGAGTGCGGAGAGATGAGAGTGCGGAGAGATGAGTGTGCAGAGAGATGAGTGTTTCGTGTGCGGAGAGATGAGTGTGTTTCGTGTGCGGAGAGATGAGTGTGTTTCGTGTGCGGAGAGATGAGTGTGCGGAGAGATGAGTGTGTTTCGTGTGCGGAGAGATGAGTGTGTTTCGTGTGCGGAGAGATGAGTGTGTTTCGTGTGCGGAGAGATGAGTGTGTTTCGTGTGCGGAGAGATGAGTGTGCGGAGAGATGAGTGTTTCGTGTGCGGAGAGATGAGTTCGCGGAGAGATGAGTGTGCCGGAGAGATGAGTGTGTTTCGTGTGCGGAGAGATGAGTGTGTTTCGTGTTCGGAGAGATGAGTGTGTTTCGTGTGCGGAGAGATAAGTGGGTTTCGTGTGATGATCACAGATGAGTGTGATAAACTGTCGTGTGACTCCTGTGTAAAAGCATCTAATTTTTACATCTGTGCTGCATTAGAAATGTTCCCAAAGTTAGGATCTGCAAAATAATTACATTTAATTAAAACACAATGAAATGAGTGGTTTAACACAAATATTCTGTAATGTTTTGTTCTGCATGTGCTTTTTCATTAAACAAAATGATAAATATTCCCATTATGAATGCTTTTAATGAATCAGTGTTACCAATTGACACAATAATTCTTGATTTATTAAATACACATGGGCCGCCCGCATTCACAGAAGAGGAGTGACACTGTATTCACAGAAGGGAAGTGACACTGTATTCACAGAAGAGAAGTGACACCGCATTCACAGAAGAGGAGTGACACCGCATTCACAGAAGAGGAGTGACACCGCATTCAAAGAAGAGGAGTGACACCGCATTCAAAGAAGAGGAGTGACACCGCATTCAAAGAAGAGGAGTGACCGTATTCACAGAAGAGGAGTGACCGCATTCACAGAAGAGGAGTGACCGCATTCACAGAAGAGGAGTGACACCATTCACAGAAGAGGAGTGACACCATTCACAGAAGAGGAGTGACCGCATTCACAGAAGAGGAGTGACCGCATTCACAGAAGAGGAGTGACACCATTCACAGAAGAGGAGTGACCGCATTCACAGAAGAGGAGTGACACCATTCACAGAAGAGGAGTGACACCGCATTCACAGAAGAGGAGTGACACCGCATTCACAGAAGAGGAGTGACACCGCATTCACAGAAGAGGAGTGACACCGCATTCACAGAAGAGGAGTGACCGCATTCAAAGAAGAGGAGTGACCGCATTCACAGAAGAGGAGTGACACCGCATTCACAGAAGAGGAGTGACCGCATTCACAGAACAGGAGTGACCGCATTCACAGAAGAGGAGTGACCACATTCACAGAAGAGGAGTGACTGCATTCAAAGAAGAGGAGTGACACCGCATTCAAAGAAGAGGAGTGACTGTGTTCAAAGAAGAGGAGTGACCGCGTTCAGAGAAGAGGAGTGACCGTGTTTAAAGAAGAGGAGTGACACCGCATTCACAGAAGAGGAGTGACACCGCATTCACAGAAGAGGAGTGACACCGCATTCAAAGAAGAGGAGTGACACCGCATTCAAAGAAGAGGAGTGACACCGCATTCACAGAAGAGGATTGACACCGCATTCACAGAAGAGGAGTGACCGCACTCAAAGAAGAGGAGTCACACCGCATTCAAAGAAGAGGAGTGACACCGCATTCAAAGAAGAGGAGTGACACCACATTCAAAGAAGAAGAGTGACACCGCATTCAAAGAAGAAGAGTGACACCGCATTCACAGAAGAGGAGTGACACCACATTCACAGAAGAGGAGTGACCGCACTCAAAGAAGAGGAGTCACACCGCATTCAAAGAAGAGGAGTGACACCGCATTCAAAGAAGAGGAGTGACACCGCATTCACAGAAGAGGAGTGACACCACATTCACAGAAGAGGATTGACACCGCATTCACAGAAGAGGAGTGACCGCACTCAAAGAAGAGGAGTCACACCGCATTCAAAGAAGAGGAGTGACACCGCATTCAAAGAAGAGGAGTGACACCACATTCAAAGAAGAAGAGTGACACCGCATTCAAAGAAGAAGAGTGACACCGCATTCACAGAAGAGGAGTGACACCGCATTCACAGAAGAGGAGTGACACCACATTCACAGAAGAGGAGTGACACCGCATTCAAAGAAGAGGAGTGACACCGCATTCACAGAAGAGGAGTGACACCGCATTCACAGAAGAGGAGTGACTGTATTCTAATAAGAGGAGTGACACCGCATTCAAAGAAGAGGAGTGACACCGCATTCAAAGAAGAGGAGTGACACCGCATTCAAAGAAGAGGAGTGACACCGCATTCACAGAAGAGGAGTGACACCGCATTCACAGAAGAGGAGTGACCGTATTCTAATAAGAGGAGTCACACCGCATTCAAATAAGAGGAGGGACCGCATTCAAAGAAGAGGAGGGACCGCATTCAAAGAAGAGGAGTGACCGTATTCACAGAAGAGGAGTGACACCGCATTCAAAGAAGAGGAGTGACACCGCATTCAAAGAAGAGGAGTGACACCGCATTCAAAGAAGAGGAGTGACACCGCATTCACAGAAGAGGAGTGACACCGCATTCACAGAAGAGGAGTGACCGTATTCTAATAAGAGGAGTGACACCGCATTCAAAGAAGAGGAGGGACCGCATTCAAAGAAGAGGAGTGACCGTATTCAAAGAAGAGGAGTGACACCGCATTCACTGAAGAGGAGTGACACCGCATTTACAGAAGAGGAGTGACTGTATTCTAATAAGAGGAGTGACACCGCATTCAAAGAAGAGGAGTGACACCGCATTCAAAGAAGAGGAGTGACACCGCATTCAAAGAAGAGGAGTGACACCGCATTCAAAGAAGAGGAGTGACACCGCATTCACAGAAGAGGAGTGACACCGCATTCACAGAAGAGGAGTGACCGTATTCTAATAAGAGGAGTGACACCGCATTCAAAGAAGAGGAGGGACCGCATTCAAAGAAGAGGAGTGACCGTATTCACAGAAGAGGAGTGACTGTATTCTAATAAGAGGAGTGACACCGCATTCAAAGAAGAGGAGTGACACCGCATTCACAGAAGAGGAGTGACACCGCATTCACAGAAGAGGAGTGACACCACATTCACAGAAGAGGAGTGACTGTATTCTAATAAGAGGAGTGACACCGCATTCACAGAAGAGGAGTGACACTGCATTCAAAGAAGAGGAGTGACACCGCATTCAAAGAAGAAGAGTGACACCGCATTCACAGAAGAGGAGTGACCGCATTCACAGAAGAGGAGTGACCGCATTCAAAGAAGAGGAGTGACACCGCATTCAAAGAAGAGGAGTGACACCGCATTCAAAGAAGAGGAGTGACCGCATTCAAAGAAGAGGAGTGACACCGCATTCACAGAAGAGGAGTGACACCGCATTTAAAGAAGAGAAGTGACACCGCATTCACAGAAGAGAAGTGTCACCGCATTCACAGAAGAGGAGTGACACCGCATTCACAGAAGAGGAATGACACCGCATTCACAGAAGAGGAGTGACACCGCATTCACAGAAGAGGAGTGACACCGCATTTAGATTTAGACACACCAGATTTATTAAACTCCTTTGGGGTCAAGCAAAACGTCAGTGGTCCCACTCATCGTCTAAATCATACACTAGATTTAATTATATCATATGGAACCAATCCAACCGATATAGATATTGTACCGCAAAGTGATGATGTCACTGATCATTACATGATAACTTGCATAGTACGTACTGCTGAAATTTGTCATGTTGTGCCACGTTATCGACCAGGCAGAACAATCCTTCCAACCACTATAGATGGATTCTCAAATAGCTTACCTGATCTATCTCAGCTGCTCAGAGAACCCAAACAAACAGATGAACTAGAGGAAAAGACTAGCAGTTTGAGCACCATTTTCTCTAGTACACTAGAAATTGTTGCACCAATTAGATTAAAAAAGGTTAGAGAGAAAACTAAAGCACCATGGTACAACAGTGCTACGCATGTTATCAAGAGAGAAACTCGTAACTTAGAGCGTAAATGGAAACAAACTAATTTAGAGGTCTTTAGAATCGCGTGGAAAGACAGTATGTCACGTTATAAAAAGGCTCTAAAGCAGCCAGGGCTGAGCATCTCCGCAAACTAATAGAAAATAATCCAAGTTTTTTTTCAACACCGTTGCTAGACTAACAAATAAACAAACATCACCAGAGCAAAATATTACGTTACAGTATGGTAGTAATGATTTTATGAATTTCTTCACTGAGAAAATAGAAAGCATCAGAAACACAATTGTAAATGTACAATCTTTTATGGTGTCTTATGATTCAGCCTCAATTATCGCCCCTCAAGAACAACTACACCGCTTTATAACTATAGGACAGGAAGAGTTAAATAAACTTATCATTGCATCTAAACCAACAACATGTTTATTAGATCCAATACCCACTAAACTACTGAAATAAGTGTTACCTGTAGTGGAAGAAGAAGAGTGACACCGCATTCACAGAAGAGGAGTGACACCACATTCACAGAAGAGGAGTGACTGTATTCTAATAAGAGGAGTGACCGCATTCAAAGAAGAGGAGTGCCACCGCATTCAAAGAAGAGGAGTGCCACCGCATTCAAAGAAGAGGAGTGACTGCATTCCCAGAAGAGGAGTGACACAGCATTCAAAGAAAAGGAGTGACACCGCATTCACAGAAGAGGAGTGACACCGCATTCAAAGAAGAGGAGTGACACCGCATTCACAGAAGAGGAGTGACACCGCATTCACAGAAGAGGAGTGACACAACATTCACAAAAGAGGAGTGACTGTATTCTAATAAGAGGAGTGACACCGCATTCAAAAAAGAGGAGTGACACTGCATTCAAAGAAGAGGAGTGACACCGCATTCACAGAAGAGGAGTGACACCGCATTCACAGAAGAGGAGTGACACCGCATTCACAGAAGAGTGACACCGCATTCAAAGAAGAGGAGTGACACCGCATTCAAAGAAGAGGAGTGACACTGCTTTCACAGAAGAGGAGTGACACAACATTCACAAAAGAGGAGTGACTGTATTCTAATAAGAGGAGTGACACCGCATTCAAAAAAGAGGAGTGACACCGCATTCAAAGAAGAGGAGTGACACCGCATTCACAGAAGAGGAGTGACACCGCATTCACAGAAGAGGAGTAACTGTATTCTAATAAGAGGAGTGACACCGCATTCAAAGAAGAGGAGTGACCGCATTCACAGAAGAGGAGTGACCGCATTCAAAGAAGAGGAGTGACACCGCATTCAAAGAAGAGGAGTGACCGCATTCAAAGAAGAGGAGTGACCGCATTCAAAGAAGAGGAGTGACACCGCATTCACAGAAGAGGATTGACACCGCATTCACAGAAGAGGAGTGACACCGCATTCTAATAAGAGGAGTGACACCGCATTCAAATAAGAGGAGGGACCGCATTCAAAGAAGAGGAGTGACCGCATTCAAAGAAGAGGAGTGACCGTATTCACAGAAGAGGAGTGAGCATTCACAGAAGAGGAGTGACCGCATTCACAGAAGAGGAGTGACACCGCATCCACAGAAGAGGAGTGACACCGCATTCACAGAAGAGGAGTGACACCGCATTCAAAGAAGAGGAGTGACCGCATTCACAGAAGAGGAGTGACCTTATTCACAGAAGAGAAGTGACACCGCATTCACAGAAGACGAGTGACACCACATTCACTGAAGAGGAGTGACACCGCATTCACAGAAGAGGAGTGACACAACATTCACAGAAGAGGAGTGACTGTATTCTAATATGAGGAGTGACACAGCATTCAAAGAAGAGGAGTGGCACCGCATTCAAAGAAGAGGAGTGACACCGCATTCACAGAAGAGGAGTGACACCGCATTCACAGAAGAGGAGTGACTGTATTCTAATAAGAGGAGTGACACCGCATTCAAAGAAGAGGAGTGACACTGCATTCAAAGAAGAGGAGTGACACCGCATTCAAAGAAGAAGAGTGACACCGCATTCACAGAAGAGGAGTGACCGCATTCACAGAAGAGGAGTGACCGCATTCAAAGAAGAGGAGTGACACCGCATTCAAAGAAGAGGAGTGACCGCATTCAAAGAAGAGGAGTGACCGCATCCACAGAAGAGGAGTGACACCGCATTCACAGAAGAGGAGTGACCGTATTCTAATAAGAGGAGTGACACCACATTCAAAGAAGAGGAGTGACCGCATTCAAATAAGAGAAGGGACCTGCATTCAAAGAAGAGGAGTGACCGCATTCAAAGAAGAGGAGTGACCGCATTCAAAGAAGAGGAGTGACCGCATCCACAGAAGAGGAGTGACACCGCATTCACAGAAGAGGAGTGACCGTATTCTAATAAGAGGAGTGACACCACATTCAAAGAAGAGGAGTGACCGCATTCACAGAAGAGGAGTGACCGCATTCAAAGAAGAGGAGTGACACCGCATTCAAAGAAGAGGAGTGACCGCATTCAAAGAAGAGGAGTGACAGCGCATTCACAGAAGAGGAGTGACACCGCATTCACAGAAGAGGAGTGACTGTATTCTAATAAGAGGAGTGACACCGCATTCAAAGAAGAGGAGTGACACCGCATTCAAAGAAGAGGAGTGACCGCATTCAAAGAAGAGGAGTGACACCGCAGTCACAGAAGAGGAGTGACACCGCAGTCACAGAAGAGGAGTGACACCGCATTCACAGAAGAGGAGTGACACCGCATTCACAGAAGAGGAGTGACCGTATTCACAGAAGAGGAGTGACACCGCATTCACAGAAGAGGAGTGACCGTATTCACAGAAGAGGAGTGAGCATTCACAGAAGAGGAGTGACACCGCATTCACAGAAGAGGAGTGACACCGCATTCACAGAAGAGGAGTGACCGTATTCTAATAAGAGGAGTGACACCGCATTCAAAGAAGAGGAGTGACCGCATTCACAGAAGAGGAGTTACCGCATTCACAGAAGAGAAGTGACACCGCATTCACAGAAGAGGAGTGACACCGCATTAACAGAAGAGGAGTGACCACATTCACAGAAGAGGAGTGACCGCATTCAAAGAAGAGGAGTGACTGCATTCACAGAAGAGGAGTGACTGCATTCACAGAAGAGGAGTGACACCGCATTCACAGAAGAGGAGTGACCGCATTCACAGAAGAGGAGTGGCCGCATCAAAGAAGAGGAGTGACCGCGTTCAGAGAAGAGGAGTGACTGCATTTAAAGAAGAGGAGTGACACCGCATTTAAAGAAGAGAAGTGACACCGCATTTAAAGAAGAGAAGTGACACCGCATTCACAGAAGAGGAGTGACTGTATTCTAATAAGAGGAGTGACACCGCATTCAAAGAAGAGGAGTGACACTGCATTCAAAGAAGAGGAGTGACACCGCATTCCAAGAAGAAGAGTGACATCGCATTCACAGAAGAGGAGTGACACCGCATTCACAGAAGAGGAGTGACTGCATTCACAGAAGAGGAGTGACCGCATTCAAAGAAGAGGAGTGACCGCGTTCAGAGAAGAGGAGTGACCGCATTTAAAGAAGAGGAGTGAAAACCGCATTTAAAGAAGAGAAATGTCACCGCATTCACAGAAGAGGAGTGACTGTATTCTAATAAGAGGGTGACACCGCATTCAAAGAAGAGGAGTGACACTGCATTCAAAGAAGAGAAGTGACACCGCATTCACAGAAGAGGAGTGACCGTATTCTAATAAGAGGGTGACACCGCATTCACAGAAGAGAAATGTCACCGCATTCACAGAAGAGGAGTGACTGTATTCTAATAAGAGGGTGACACCGCATTCAAAGAAGAGGAGTGACACTGCATTCAAAGAAGAGAAGTGACACCGCATTCACAGAAGAGGAGTGACCGTATTCTAATAAGAGGAGTGACACCGCATTCACAGAAGAGGAGTGACCGCATTCAAAGAAGAGGAGTGACCGCATTCAAAGAAGAGGAGTGACCGCATTCACAGAAGAGAAGTGTCACCGCATTCACAGAAGAGGAGTGACACCGCATTCACAGAAGAGGAGTGACACCGCATTCACAGAAGAGGAGTGACCGCATTCACAGAAGAGGAGTGACCGCATTCAAAGAAGAGGAGTGACCGCGTTCAGAGAAGAGGAGTGACTGCATTTAAAGAAGAGGAGTGACACCGCATTTAAAGAAGAGAAGTTACACCGCATTTAAAGAAGAGAAGTGACACCGCATTCACAGAAGAGAAGTGTCACCGCATTCACAGAAGAGGAGTGACACCGCATTCACAGAAGAGGAGTGACACCGCATTCACAGAAGAGGAGTGACACTGCATTCACAGAAGAGGAGTGACACCGCATTTGGATTTAGACACACCAGATTTATTAAACTCTTTTGGGGTCAAGCAAAACGTCAGTGGTCCCACTCATCGTCTAAATCATACACTAGATTTAATTATATCATATGGAACCAATCCAACTGATATAGATATTGTACCGCAAAGTGATGATGTCACTGATCATTACATGATAACTTGCATAATACGTACTGATGAAATTTGTCATGTTGCGCCACGTTATCGACCAGGCAGAACAATCCTTCCAACCACCATAGATAGATTCTCAAATAGCTTACCTGATCTATCTCAGCTGCTCAGAGAACCCAAACAAACAGATGAACTAGAGGAAAAGACTAGCAGTTTGAGCACCATTTTCTCTAGTACACTAGAAATTGTTGCACCAATTAGATTAAAAAAGGTTAGAGAGAAAACTAAAGCACCATGGTACAACAGTGCTACGCATGTTATCAAGAGAGAAACTCGTAACTTAGAGCGTAAATGGAAACAAACTAATTTAGAGGTCTTTAGAATCGCGTGGAAAGACAGCATGTCACGTTATAAAAAGGCTCTAAAAGCAGCCAGGGCTGAGCATCTCCACAAACTAATAGAAAATAATCCAAGGTTTTTTTTCAACACCGTTGCTAGACTAACAAATAAACAAACATCACCAGAGCAAAATATTACATTACAGTATGGTAGTAATGATTTTATGAATTTCTTCACTGAGAAAATAGAAAGCATCAGAAACACAATTGTAAATGTACAATCTTTTATGGTGTCTTATGATTCAGCCTCAATTATCGCCCCTCAAGAACAACTACACCGCTTTACAACTATTGGACAGGAAGAGTTAAATAAACTTATCATTGCATCGAAACCAACAACATGTTTATTAGATCCAATGCCCACTAAACTACTGAAAGAAGTGTTACCTGTAGTCGAAGAGCCTCTTCTCAATATTATTAACTCGTCTTTATTTTTAGGTCATGTTCCAAGAATATTCAAACTGGCAGTAATAAAACCTCTCATTAAGAAACCACAATTAGATCCAAATAACTTAGCAAATTTTTTTTGTCACAGAAGTCACAGAAGAGGAGTGACACCGCAGTCACAGAAGAGGAGTGACACCGCAGTCACAGAAGAGGAGTGACACCGCATTCACAGAAGAGGAGTGACACCGCATTCACAGAAGAGGAGTGACCGTATTCACAGAAGAGGAGTGACACCGCATTCACAGAAGAGGAGTGACCGTATTCACAGAAGAGGAGTGAGCATTCACAGAAGAGGAGTGACACCGCATTCACAGAAGAGGAGTGACACCGCATTCACAGAAGAGGAGTGACCGTATTCTAATAAGAGGAGTGACACCGCATTCAAAGAAGAGGAGTGACCGCATTCACAGAAGAGGAGTTACCGCATTCACAGAAGAGAAGTGACACCGCATTCACAGAAGAGGAGTGACACCGCATTAACAGAAGAGGAGTGACCACATTCACAGAAGAGGAGTGACCGCATTCAAAGAAGAGGAGTGACTGCATTCACAGAAGAGGAGTGACTGCATTCACAGAAGAGGAGTGACACCGCATTCACAGAAGAGGAGTGACCGCATTCACAGAAGAGGAGTGGCCGCATCAAAGAAGAGGAGTGACCGCGTTCAGAGAAGAGGAGTGACTGCATTTAAAGAAGAGGAGTGACACCGCATTTAAAGAAGAGAAGTGACACCGCATTTAAAGAAGAGAAGTGACACCGCATTCACAGAAGAGGAGTGACTGTATTCTAATAAGAGGAGTGACACCGCATTCAAAGAAGAGGAGTGACACTGCATTCAAAGAAGAGGAGTGACACCGCATTCCAAGAAGAAGAGTGACATCGCATTCACAGAAGAGGAGTGACACCGCATTCACAGAAGAGGAGTGACTGCATTCACAGAAGAGGAGTGACCGCATTCAAAGAAGAGGAGTGACCGCGTTCAGAGAAGAGGAGTGACCGCATTTAAAGAAGAGGAGTGAAAACCGCATTTAAAGAAGAGAAATGTCACCGCATTCACAGAAGAGGAGTGACTGTATTCTAATAAGAGGGTGACACCGCATTCAAAGAAGAGGAGTGACACTGCATTCAAAGAAGAGAAGTGACACCGCATTCACAGAAGAGGAGTGACCGTATTCTAATAAGAGGGTGACACCGCATTCACAGAAGAGAAATGTCACCGCATTCACAGAAGAGGAGTGACTGTATTCTAATAAGAGGGTGACACCGCATTCAAAGAAGAGGAGTGACACTGCATTCAAAGAAGAGAAGTGACACCGCATTCACAGAAGAGGAGTGACCGTATTCTAATAAGAGGAGTGACACCGCATTCACAGAAGAGGAGTGACCGCATTCAAAGAAGAGGAGTGACCGCATTCAAAGAAGAGGAGTGACCGCATTCACAGAAGAGAAGTGTCACCGCATTCACAGAAGAGGAGTGACACCGCATTCACAGAAGAGGAGTGACACCGCATTCACAGAAGAGGAGTGACCGCATTCACAGAAGAGGAGTGACCGCATTCAAAGAAGAGGAGTGACCGCGTTCAGAGAAGAGGAGTGACTGCATTTAAAGAAGAGGAGTGACACCGCATTTAAAGAAGAGAAGTTACACCGCATTTAAAGAAGAGAAGTGACACCGCATTCACAGAAGAGAAGTGTCACCGCATTCACAGAAGAGGAGTGACACCGCATTCACAGAAGAGGAGTGACACCGCATTCACAGAAGAGGAGTGACACTGCATTCACAGAAGAGGAGTGACACCGCATTTGGATTTAGACACACCAGATTTATTAAACTCTTTTGGGGTCAAGCAAAACGTCAGTGGTCCCACTCATCGTCTAAATCATACACTAGATTTAATTATATCATATGGAACCAATCCAACTGATATAGATATTGTACCGCAAAGTGATGATGTCACTGATCATTACATGATAACTTGCATAATACGTACTGATGAAATTTGTCATGTTGCGCCACGTTATCGACCAGGCAGAACAATCCTTCCAACCACCATAGATAGATTCTCAAATAGCTTACCTGATCTATCTCAGCTGCTCAGAGAACCCAAACAAACAGATGAACTAGAGGAAAAGACTAGCAGTTTGAGCACCATTTTCTCTAGTACACTAGAAATTGTTGCACCAATTAGATTAAAAAAGGTTAGAGAGAAAACTAAAGCACCATGGTACAACAGTGCTACGCATGTTATCAAGAGAGAAACTCGTAACTTAGAGCGTAAATGGAAACAAACTAATTTAGAGGTCTTTAGAATCGCGTGGAAAGACAGCATGTCACGTTATAAAAAGGCTCTAAAAGCAGCCAGGGCTGAGCATCTCCACAAACTAATAGAAAATAATCCAAGGTTTTTTTTCAACACCGTTGCTAGACTAACAAATAAACAAACATCACCAGAGCAAAATATTACATTACAGTATGGTAGTAATGATTTTATGAATTTCTTCACTGAGAAAATAGAAAGCATCAGAAACACAATTGTAAATGTACAATCTTTTATGGTGTCTTATGATTCAGCCTCAATTATCGCCCCTCAAGAACAACTACACCGCTTTACAACTATTGGACAGGAAGAGTTAAATAAACTTATCATTGCATCGAAACCAACAACATGTTTATTAGATCCAATGCCCACTAAACTACTGAAAGAAGTGTTACCTGTAGTCGAAGAGCCTCTTCTCAATATTATTAACTCGTCTTTATTTTTAGGTCATGTTCCAAGAATATTCAAACTGGCAGTAATAAAACCTCTCATTAAGAAACCACAATTAGATCCAAATAACTTAGCAAATTTTTTTTGTCACAGAAGTCACAGAAGAGGAGTGACACCGCAGTCACAGAAGAGGAGTGACACCGCAGTCACAGAAGAGGAGTGACACCGCATTCACAGAAGAGGAGTGACACCGCATTCACAGAAGAGGAGTGACCGTATTCACAGAAGAGGAGTGACACCGCATTCACAGAAGAGGAGTGACCGTATTCACAGAAGAGGAGTGAGCATTCACAGAAGAGGAGTGACACCGCATTCACAGAAGAGGAGTGACACCGCATTCACAGAAGAGGAGTGACCGTATTCTAATAAGAGGAGTGACACCGCATTCAAAGAAGAGGAGTGACCGCATTCACAGAAGAGGAGTTACCGCATTCACAGAAGAGAAGTGACACCGCATTCACAGAAGAGGAGTGACACCGCATTAACAGAAGAGGAGTGACCACATTCACAGAAGAGGAGTGACCGCATTCAAAGAAGAGGAGTGACTGCATTCACAGAAGAGGAGTGACTGCATTCACAGAAGAGGAGTGACACCGCATTCACAGAAGAGGAGTGACCGCATTCACAGAAGAGGAGTGGCCGCATCAAAGAAGAGGAGTGACCGCGTTCAGAGAAGAGGAGTGACTGCATTTAAAGAAGAGGAGTGACACCGCATTTAAAGAAGAGAAGTGACACCGCATTTAAAGAAGAGAAGTGACACCGCATTCACAGAAGAGGAGTGACTGTATTCTAATAAGAGGAGTGACACCGCATTCAAAGAAGAGGAGTGACACTGCATTCAAAGAAGAGGAGTGACACCGCATTCCAAGAAGAAGAGTGACATCGCATTCACAGAAGAGGAGTGACACCGCATTCACAGAAGAGGAGTGACTGCATTCACAGAAGAGGAGTGACCGCATTCAAAGAAGAGGAGTGACCGCGTTCAGAGAAGAGGAGTGACCGCATTTAAAGAAGAGGAGTGAAAACCGCATTTAAAGAAGAGAAATGTCACCGCATTCACAGAAGAGGAGTGACTGTATTCTAATAAGAGGGTGACACCGCATTCAAAGAAGAGGAGTGACACTGCATTCAAAGAAGAGAAGTGACACCGCATTCACAGAAGAGGAGTGACCGTATTCTAATAAGAGGGTGACACCGCATTCACAGAAGAGAAATGTCACCGCATTCACAGAAGAGGAGTGACTGTATTCTAATAAGAGGGTGACACCGCATTCAAAGAAGAGGAGTGACACTGCATTCAAAGAAGAGAAGTGACACCGCATTCACAGAAGAGGAGTGACCGTATTCTAATAAGAGGAGTGACACCGCATTCACAGAAGAGGAGTGACCGCATTCAAAGAAGAGGAGTGACCGCATTCAAAGAAGAGGAGTGACCGCATTCACAGAAGAGAAGTGTCACCGCATTCACAGAAGAGGAGTGACACCGCATTCACAGAAGAGGAGTGACACCGCATTCACAGAAGAGGAGTGACCGCATTCACAGAAGAGGAGTGACCGCATTCAAAGAAGAGGAGTGACCGCGTTCAGAGAAGAGGAGTGACTGCATTTAAAGAAGAGGAGTGACACCGCATTTAAAGAAGAGAAGTTACACCGCATTTAAAGAAGAGAAGTGACACCGCATTCACAGAAGAGAAGTGTCACCGCATTCACAGAAGAGGAGTGACACCGCATTCACAGAAGAGGAGTGACACCGCATTCACAGAAGAGGAGTGACACTGCATTCACAGAAGAGGAGTGACACCGCATTTGGATTTAGACACACCAGATTTATTAAACTCTTTTGGGGTCAAGCAAAACGTCAGTGGTCCCACTCATCGTCTAAATCATACACTAGATTTAATTATATCATATGGAACCAATCCAACTGATATAGATATTGTACCGCAAAGTGATGATGTCACTGATCATTACATGATAACTTGCATAATACGTACTGATGAAATTTGTCATGTTGCGCCACGTTATCGACCAGGCAGAACAATCCTTCCAACCACCATAGATAGATTCTCAAATAGCTTACCTGATCTATCTCAGCTGCTCAGAGAACCCAAACAAACAGATGAACTAGAGGAAAAGACTAGCAGTTTGAGCACCATTTTCTCTAGTACACTAGAAATTGTTGCACCAATTAGATTAAAAAAGGTTAGAGAGAAAACTAAAGCACCATGGTACAACAGTGCTACGCATGTTATCAAGAGAGAAACTCGTAACTTAGAGCGTAAATGGAAACAAACTAATTTAGAGGTCTTTAGAATCGCGTGGAAAGACAGCATGTCACGTTATAAAAAGGCTCTAAAAGCAGCCAGGGCTGAGCATCTCCACAAACTAATAGAAAATAATCCAAGGTTTTTTTTCAACACCGTTGCTAGACTAACAAATAAACAAACATCACCAGAGCAAAATATTACATTACAGTATGGTAGTAATGATTTTATGAATTTCTTCACTGAGAAAATAGAAAGCATCAGAAACACAATTGTAAATGTACAATCTTTTATGGTGTCTTATGATTCAGCCTCAATTATCGCCCCTCAAGAACAACTACACCGCTTTACAACTATTGGACAGGAAGAGTTAAATAAACTTATCATTGCATCGAAACCAACAACATGTTTATTAGATCCAATGCCCACTAAACTACTGAAAGAAGTGTTACCTGTAGTCGAAGAGCCTCTTCTCAATATTATTAACTCGTCTTTATTTTTAGGTCATGTTCCAAGAATATTCAAACTGGCAGTAATAAAACCTCTCATTAAGAAACCACAATTAGATCCAAATAACTTAGCAAATTACAGACCCATTTCAAATCTTCCATTTATGTCTAAAATACTAAAAAAAATTGTGTCCGCTCAATTGTGCTCTTTTTTGCAAGAAAATGATATCTATGAAAAATTCCAGTCGGGATTCAGACCGCATCATAGCACAGAAACTGCGCTAGTTAAAATTACAAATGATTTACTTTTAGCTTCTGACCAAGGCTGTATCTCAATACTAGTTCTACTCGATCTTAGCGCTGCGTTCGACACTATAGATCATAAAATACTCTTGGATCGAATACAAAACTACACTGGTGTTCAGGGACAGGCATTAAGCTGGTTTAGATCGTACTTATTAGACCGTTATCATTTTGTCTGTTTAAATGGGGAAAAATCGAAGATAATGTCAGTAGACTATGGAGTGCCACAAGGATCGGTGTTAGGCCCTCTGCTATTCTCAATATATATGCTGCCACTTGGTAATATTATAAGAAAACATGGAATTAATTTCCACTGTTATGCTGATGACACTCAATTATATATTTCATCACGACCAGATGAAAACACTAACTCATCTAAATTGACAGAGTGTCTTAAAGATATAAAATGCTGGATGACGTGTAATTTCCTGCTATTACATTCAGATAAAACTGAGGTATTACTTATTGGTCCAAAAAACTACCCCCAAAACCTTGTACAATACAACTTTAATTTAGAAGGATGTGCTGTTACTTTATCCACTACAGTAAAAGACCTGGGTGTTATTCTAGACCGCAACTTGTCTTTCAAAAATCATATTTCATATGTTACAAGAACAGCCTTTTTCCACATTAGAAATATTGCTAAGCTACGCAACATGCTATCTGTTTCTGATGCAGAAAAGTTAGTTCATGCATTCATGACCTCGAGACTAGATTACTGTAATGATTTATTAGCTGGCTGTCCTGCATCCTCGATAAACAAGCTACAGTTAGTGCAAAATGCAGCTGCTAGAGTTCTTACTAGGTCAAGAAAATATGATCATATAACACCAATTTTATCATCTCTACACTGGTTACCTATTAAGTTCCGTATCAATTACAAAGTATTATTACTGACCTATAAAGCCCTAAATGGTTTAGCTCCTGTGTATTTAATGGACCTTCTATCGCCCTACAATCCATTGCGTTCTTTTAAGATCACTAAAGTCGAGGCTTCTGGTCATTCCTAGGATATCTAAGTCCACTAAAGGAGGGAGGGCGTTCTCTCATGTAGCTCCTAAACTCTGGAATAGCCTTCCTGATATTGTTCGAGGCTCAGACTCGCTGTCCCAGTTTAAAACTAGATTAAAGACGCATCTCTTTAGCCAAGCATTCACATAATGCTTACCTTTTATACCACTGTTGAATCAGATCGAATGCATTAATATTATGAACAGCAGCTATGCTAATTATTTCCCATCTGCTCTTCTGCTGTTATCTTGGGACGCTAGTCCCCAGGTAAATAGCGTTCGTCAGCTCAAGTTTGTATCCAGCCTCTCACGGAGACTTCAGATCCCCCAACACCTGCGATGAGATGACTAAACGCCTGTGAAGAGACGACTCGACGCCTTTGAAGAGACGACTCAACGCCGGCGATATGTTATGCCCTAAATTACTACATGATTAACTAACTATTTTTTCTATGTAAATTTCTGAAATGCACTTTCTGTAAAGCTGCTTTGAAACAATACGTATTGTGAAAAGCACTATACAAATAAATTTGAATTGAATTGAATTGAATTCACAGAAGAGGAGTGACACCGTATTCACAAAAGAGGAGTGACACAGCATTCACAGAAGAGGAGTGACACCGCATTCACAGAAGAGGAGTGACACCGCATTCACAGAAGAGAAGTGACACCGCATTCACAGAAGAGGAGTGACACCGCATTCACAGAAGAGGAGTGACACCGCATTCACAGAAGAGGAGTGACACCGCATTCACAGAAGAGGAGTGACACCGCATTCACAGAAGAGGAGTGACACCGCATTCACAGAAGAGGAGTGACACCGCATTCACAGAAGAGGAGTGACACCGCATTCACAGAAGAGAAGTGACACCGCATTCACAGAAGAGGAGTGACACCGCATTCACAGAAGAGGAGTGACCGCATTCACAGAAGAGGAGTGACACAGCATTCACAGAAGAGGAGTGACCAAATTCACAGAAGAGGAGTGACCAAATTCACAGAAGAGGAGTGACCAAATTCACAGAAGAGGAGTGACACCGCATTCACACAAGAGGAGTGACACCGCATTCACAGAAGAGGAGTGACACCGCATTCACAGAAGAGGAGTGACCGTATTCACAAAAGAGGAGTGACACAGCATTCACAGAAGAGGAGTGACCACATTCACAGAAGAGGTGTGACACTGCATTCACAGAAGAGGAGTGACACCGCATTCACAGAAGAGGAGTGACACTGCATTCACAGAAGAGGAGTGACACCGCATTCACAGAAGAGGAGTGACACTGTATTTACCTGCAGTGTGTTTGTGGTTGTTTGAGAACATGAAAACATGCTTGAGTTTCTCTGGCTCTGAGTTCAAAGCCTCCACAGCAGCTGTTTGTGCATTTTGTGGGGTTTTGGTCCTTGATCATGTTAAAGAGGAGTTTGATTAAATCTGCACACATCTGCTAGGGGAAAAGACACGTGAAAATGAGACGGAGGAAATGTTCTTGTGAGGTAGTGAGTGTAACAGCAGTGTAAAAGGCATTGTGGGTAATAGAGATGTGTTGTCAGCCCCCCCCCCCCCCCCCCCGTCCCCCGTAAACTAGCTGTCAGTCTGGCAGAGACGAGGCCCCACTGCGCAGCTCCATGACAGGTGCTCACGGGCCTCAGGGTGCAGCTCCGCACTCAGGCCCTGTCTGCAGGCAGGAGCTCCAGGGTCTTCAAGCCATGGCTCGTCACAGAGCTGTCAGACCTGGACCCGCTCCTCGCTTCAGGACCCGCTTCTGCACAATATCTGCAGCTTTCCTCCATCAGGTGATGTATCACAAAATATAACTTTATACTCAATGATTGCCAGGCAACTATTTGCATGGAGCCAGCATACTTCACAGAATATCAAAGAAATGACATAGACCATGTGATATGGTATTGAAGTCATGGTCACATGCAAATACATGTTTCTCTCATGGCACTTTTGGCGTATTTGTTCTGTGTTTTCAGTCGAGCGTCTCTGCTGTTTGGATCCAGTGACTGACATCAAGCCTCGAGTGTCATGAATTATTGTGCATCGTTGATGTGATTCCTCTCTCATATCTTTACTGATAATCATGTTTTTATTCTTCTTCTAAAGGCCTCGGGATAACATACATTCATTTCCTTTCATCAGACAAATAGAGAGAGTGATTTTCGAATGGATCGGAGAGACTGCTGGGAATTCTGTTTCCTGAAGGGCAGAAACACTCGATGAATCTCACGGCTGTTTCATTTCTTCATTTTGCATTAATTCAGTTTCTGCTGCATTTGAAGTGCAAATGTGAGTCTGAACGCAAGAGTCTCTTCAGGTCAAACAGCTGAAAATAGACTCAGATCTGCTTCATTAGATTCTTTAAAGGAAAAGAATAACTCTGTTTTATCTGATACATTTCCCAGCCGTACGACTCTTGTGTGTTTTCACCTGGTCAGGACATTTACATTTTTTTAATTTAATCATTTAGCGGACACTTTTATCCAAAGCGACTTACAAATGAGGAGAGCAATAGCAGTGAAACTAACAGGGCGACAGTAAGTGCTGTGACTCTTCCCAGTTTAGTCTAACGCAGTAAATAAGGACTCGCTTCAGCAGTTTACCATTAACAATAATGGCTGACGAACAGAGATGTTCATTCAGTGTGTCTGAGAATCAACACGACGTGACGCCCTGTTCTCTGTCCAAATGAAGCGCAGTGAGAGCGGGTGTAGTGTGAGCCTTCAGTACCATAGGTCATGAACCTTCTCTACGGGCACAGAGTTTAATGCTCCAATACAGTGGTCCAGTTTTGTATAGTTGACAGACTCCATGGTAAGAGTCACTGTAGCCCCGCTTTCTGCTGGGAACCGGGAATATTCCTGTAAATGTAAGTGCTGATGTTCATTAAAGGTCTGGTGTTCAGAATCATCAGAACATCTGCAGGTGAGACACGTCCTGCCTCATAAATCAGGCCCGCAGACACGCAAACCTGTCCTGGATCAAACTAAATTGCTTATTGATCTAAAAATCAGCAGATATCCGTCTGTGTCTGTCCTGCAGATCTGCAGTCTGTGAACCTGTGGATCGCCGGACTGAGAGACCGGACGAGATGGAGATGTGAGCTTCCCTTTACTGACGGGAAATCGAGTGTATTTTTACTCCAGTACTCCAGTATAGTGTACCTGTGTTGATCAGTGCAGTGCATGCAGAGCTGAAGCTGTTACTGAGGAGGAAAGCAGCCGGCCGGCGCATTACAGCTGATATAAACACAGCTGAATGAAAACACTGCTGACCTTTAACCCCACAGCCTTGAACAGAAGCTGCTCAACATTGATTTAATGCTGCAGATTTTACTGTGATGAACGGCACATGTCAGTGTTTCTCTCTCACAGCGCTGAAGAGTCACAGCTCTCGCTTCACTGAGTTCAGATGAAGACTCGATGACATCTGTTGATCTGAAGGTGAAGACTCGATGATATCTGATGATCTGAAGGTGAAGACTCGATGACATCTGATGATCTGAAGGTGAAGACTCGATGACATCTGATGATCTGAAGGTGAAGACTCGATATCTGATGATCTGAAGGTGAAGACTCGATGATATCTGATGATCTGAAGGTGAAGACTCGATGAAATCTGATGATCTGAAGGTGAAGACTCGATGACATCTGATGATCTGAAGGTGAAGACTCGATGATATCTGATGATCTGAACGTGAAGACTCTGACATCAGATGATCTGAAGGTGAAGACTCGATGATATCTGATGATCTGAAGGTGAAGACTCGATGACATCTGATGATCTGAAGGTGAAGACTCGATGACATCTGATGATCTGAAGGTGAAGACTCGATGACATCTGATGATCTGAAGATGAAGACTCGATGACATCTGATGATCTGAAGGTGAAGACTCGATGACATCTGATGATCTGAAGGTGAAGACTCGATGATATCTGATGATCTGAAGGTGAAGACTCGATGACATCTGATGATCTGAAGGTGAAGACTCGATGATATCTGATGATCTGAAGGTGAAGACTCGATGATATCTGATGATCTGAAGGTTAAGACTCGATGATATCTGATGATCTGAAGGTGAAGACTCGATGATATCTGATGATCTGAAGGTGAAGACTCGATGATATCTGATGATCTGAAGGTGAAGACTCGATGATATCTGATGATCTGAAGGTGAAGACTCGATATCTGATGATCTGAAGATGAAGACTCGATGATATCTGATGATCTGAAGATGAAGACTCGATGATATCTGATGATCTGAAGGTGAAGACTCGATGATATCTGATGATCTGAAGGTGAAGACTCGATGATATCTGATGATCTGAAGATGAAGACTCGATGATATCTGATGATCTGAAGGTGAAGACTCGATGATATCTGATGATCTGAAGGTGAAGACTCGATATCTGATGATCTGAAGATGAAGACTCGATGATATCTGATGATCTGAAGATGAAGACTCGATGATATCTGATGATCTGAAGGTGAAGACTCGATATCTGATGATCTGAAGGTGAAGACTCGATATCTGATGATCTGAAGGTGAAGACTCGATGATATCTGATGATCTGAAGGTGAAGACTCGATGATATCTGATGATCTGAAGGTGAAGACTCGATGATATCTGATGATCTGAAGGTGAAGACTCGATGACATCAGATGATCTGAAGGTGAAGACTCAATGATATCTGATGATCTGAAGGTGAAGACTCGATGATATCTGATGATCTGAAGGTGACGACTCGATGACATCTGATGATCTGAAGGTGAAGACTCGATGATATCTGATGATCTGAAGGTGAAGACTCGATGATATCTGATGATCTGAAGATGAAGACTCGATGATATCTGATGATCTGAAGATGAAGACTCGATGACATCTGATGATCTGAAGGTGAAGACTCGATGATATCTGATGATCTGAAGGTGAAGACTCGATATCTGATGATCTGAAGATGAAGACTCGATGATATCTGATGATCTGAAGATGAAGACTCGATGATATCTGATGATCTGAAGGTGAAGACTCGATATCTGATGATCTGAAGGTGAAGACTCGATATCTGATGATCTGAAGGTGAAGACTCGATGATATCTGATGATCTGAAGGTGAAGACTCGATGATATCTGATGATCTGAAGGTGAAGACTCGATGATATCTGATGATCTGAAGGTGAAGACTCGATGATATCTGATGATCTGAAGGTGAAGACTCGATGACATCTGATGATCTGAAGGTGAAGACTCTGACATCTGATGATCTGAAGGTGAAGACTCGATGACATCTGATGATCTGAAGGTG
>NW_027508803.1:272500-277500 GCF_051911475.1 Siphateles boraxobius | reverse complement strand
AAGTATCTGAGTGTGTGTGTGTGTGTGTCTGAGTGTGTGTGTGTGTGTGTGTGTGTGTGTGTGTGTCTGAGTATGAGTGTGTGAGTGTGCGTGTCTGAGTGTGAGTGTGTGTGTGTGTGTGTGTGTGTGTGTGTGAGAGAGTGTAAGTATCTGAGTGTGTTTGTGTGTGTGTGTCTGAATGTGTGTCTGAGTGTGTGTTTGTGTGTGTGTGTGTGTGTGTGTCTGAGTGAGTGTCTGAGTGTGAGTGTGTGTGAGAGTGTGTAAGTATCTGAGTGTGTGTGTGTGTGTGTGTCTGAGTCTGAGTGTGTGCGTGTGTGAGTGTGTGCGTGTGTGAGTGTGCGTGTCTGAGTGTGAGTGTGTGAAAGAGTGTGAGAGTGTAATGACACTTTTCTACTGCATGGTACGGCTCGGCGCGGCACGGCTCGGTTTGCTTTAGTTCGGTTGCTTTTCCACTGCAGTTAGTGCTACTTCAAAGTGAGTGGGATTATGACTGATCGTTATAGTTTATCCGCTCCTCGGCAACCAACAAGAGGAACGTCTGCGCTTCTCGTCCACTGACCACGATTCAGCCATTTCTTTTTTGGAAGTTTTTTCTTCTTCAAGCAAGTAGTTTTAAAATAGGTGCTACAGCGGTGGCTGTTACTGGCTATTTAAATCTAGCGGTTTGATGTCTCGCAAATACAATGACGCTGGTAGTGACGATTCTGTCTGTCTGACCAATCAGTGATCAGCAGTGCTTCCACATCACATTTTAGTATCGGTACGGTACGCTTGGAACCTCAACAGAGGTGGTACCATTTAAAGCGAGCCGTACCGTACCATGCAGTGGAAAGCGCCATAAGTATCTGTGTGTGTGTGTGTGTGTGTGTGTGTGTGTGTGTGTGTGTGTGTGTGTGTGTGTGTGTGTGTGTCTGAGTGTGAGAGTGTAAGTATCTGAGTGTGTGTTTCTCTCTGAAAGTGAGCACCATCGTCTAGTGACACTTCAGACCTTTATTAGATATATAATACAACCGGTTTATTCATTTAAGTTTATTTTTTGATTTATTAATGTCTCATAAGACTGACAGCTCTGACTCTATCAGTTATTAACCCAAAACACAATAATACATTCACATTCACATTCAGTCATATGAGTAATTTTTATGTGCACCAGCTCTTTATTCAGCTGACAAATGGTCACGAATGAATCCATCAGACATCAACACACACCATAAATAACAAACAAGATAAACAAGAACCAGGACAGTATTTACAGGAACAGATACATGTAAATCAGAAGTTCATATTGATGAGGATTATTAATCCATATATCTCTCATATTTCATATGTCTCTAGTCCAAATATTTATATTCAATCTCACAGCGTTTAACATTGAACTTTAACTTTAACACAACATACATAGACCGTACATCCACATACTGTAATAAACATACACTGGATCTTCTTCACATTCATATGCAGTTATCTTTGAGATTAAGTATGTTTAAATGCATCATTTCTTGCAGCTGCTACATGAAGTATATTTTACAGGTATTATGTGTTTGTGTGTGTTTGACTAGTCGTAGTGATATTAGCAGCATTAAAGTTTTCTTTTACAGACTACCAAGTAACGTAAACTTAAACGTACTATAGTTTTTAACTATTTTAAAAGACATGTAAATGTCAACATGCTGATATCATTATAGATAGATAGATAGATAGATAGATAGATAGATAGATAGATAGATAGATAGATAGATAGATAGATAGATAGATAGATGGATAGATGGGTAGATGAATGACATTAGTTTTATTTGTGGCTCCGGTAAGAAAGATTGATTTGATTCAGAAAGCAGCGTGAACATTCTGACGGTGTTATTGCACTTTTATCATATTAATAAAATTGAAATATAATCTAAGTACGTTTTTGAATGGAATAATTTTACAGTAATTATTTATAATTATAGCATAATAAATCGAATAAATTAAAATATAATGTCCACAGACTGTAATTTTCATCAGCGTTTCCTTCAATCACACCAGACGTTTGTGTCTGGTTAAAGAATTTAAGTATTATTTCAGTAAAACTTTATCTAACCTGAATGTGACAAATGACATTTTCAACATAAATGTCTGTAAAATGAGCTCTAGTTGCACGTCTGTCCAGCGGTGAGGAATATTATTCACATTACAGTCTTCAAGCTAAGTGCTGTTGTTTGAGTTTTACTACAGCTGTTATTCTCCTGTTTATCAGTGTGAATGTGCTATGAATCTGAAGCGCTGTGGAAATGAAGCTGACGCTGTTGTTCTTCACTGTGGTCTCGCACGGTCTGACGCTGTTGTCTGCGGTCGCTGTGTTTCATGCACAGGTGCATCATGTCCCTCAGCCCGCCGTCCAGCTCGCGCACCAACAGCCCTGAACATGTTTCTGTGCTCTCGCTGAAACTGGACACACAGAACAGCATGCGGTCGGCCTGCGGGTTGTAGCACACGCCGTAACCGTCGGCAACCACTGGACCGTAGCAACAAAACATCTTCTCTGTCGTGGGAACCTGGAGGGACAAACATTATTCAGCATATATACTCTGTATACAGTGCATCCGGAAAGTATTCACAGTTTTTTTCACTTTTTTCACATTTTGTTATGTTACAACCTTAATCCAAAATGGAGTAAATTCATTATTTTCCTCAAAATTCTACAAACAATACCCCATAATGACCACGTGAAAGAAGTTTGTTTGAAATCTTTGCAAGTATATTAAAAATAAAAACCAAAAAAATCACATGTACATAAGAATTCACAGCCTTTGCCATGACACTCAAAATTGAGCTCAGATTCTTCCGGTTTCCTCTGATCCTCCTTGAGATGCTTCTACAGCTGGATTGGACTCCACCCGTGGTAAATTCAGTTGATTGGACATGATTTGGAAAGGCACACACCTGTCTATATAAGATCCCACAGTTAACAGTGCATGTCAAGCACAAACCAAGCCATGAAGTCCAAGGAATTGTCTATAGACCTCTGAGACAGGATTGTACTGAGGCTCAGATCTGGGGAAGGGTTCAGAAACATTTCTACAGCGCTGAAGGTCCCCATGAGCACAGTGGCCTCCATCATCCGTAAATGGAAGAAGTGTGGAACCACCAGGACTCTTCCTAGAGTCAAGTCAAGTGACCTTTATTTATATAGCGCTTTTTACAATAGAGATTGTATGGCGACAAAGGCGAAGAAAGGCGAAAAGGCAGCAGTGGCAAGGAACCAAAACTCCATCAGGTGACAGAATGGAGAAAAAACCCTTGGGAGAACCCAGGCTCAGTCGGGGGGCCAGTCCTCCTTTGGCCAATGAACGAACAGTGTATGATTATGATTCAGGCATAATCAGGTCAGAAGTCAGATGAGATCAGAACTTTCACAATATTTATCCAGTTCATCTGATTCATCTGGTGGATGATGCAGTCAACATGGGACTGCACTATATCCTGCAACATCTCGACAGACCCGGGACTTATGCAAGGATCTTATTTTTGGACTTCAGTTCAGCCTTCAATACCATCATGCCTGATCTTCTCACAGCCAAACTGACCCAGCTGTCCATGCCATCCTCGATCTGTCAGTGGATCACCTGCTTCCTGACGGATCGGCAGCAGCGAGTGAGACTGGGGAAACACACATCCAGGACTCTCACCACCAGCACTGGCGCCCCCCAAGGGTGCGTTCTCTCCCCACTGCTCTTCTCCCTGTACTCTAATGACTGCACTTCTAAAGACCCCACTGTCAAGCTCCTGAAATTTGCAGACAACACCACTGTCATCGGTCTCATCCGAAACGGTGACGAGTCTGCTTACAGACTGGAGGCTGAACAGCTGGCTGTCTGGTGCAATTATAACAACCTTGAGCTGAACACGCTCAAAACAGTGGAGATGATCGTGGACTTCAGGAGGAACCGCCCTGCACTCCCCCCACTCACCATCATGAACAGCACTGTGGAAGCAGTGGAGTCATTCAGGTTCCTGGGCACTACCATCTCTCAGGGTCTGAAGTGGGACAATCACATTGACTCCACTGTGAAAAAGGCCCAGCAGAGACTGTACTTCCTTCGCCAGCTGGGACCCAGAACCCAGAACCCAGAACCCAGAACCTGATGGTCATTCTGGTTGATCTCCAGCATTTCTCTGTGCCGAGAGGAGAAAGATCGAGGAAAAGATGAGGAACTGGGTCCCAGCTGGCGAAGGAAGTACAGTCTCTGCTGGGCCTTTTTCACCCAGAACCCAGAACCCAGAACCTGATGGTCATTCTGGTTGATCTCCAGCATTTCTCTGTGCCGAGAGGAGAAAGATCGAGGTAAAGATGAGGAACTGGGAGACTCGTCAGGATCGAGGTAAAGATGAGGAACTGGGAGACTCGTCAGGATCGGGGGAAAGATGAGGAACTGGGAGACTCGTCAGGATCGGGGGAAAAATGAGGAACCGGGAGACTCATCAGGATCGAGGTAAAGATGAGGAACTGGGAGACTCGTCAGGATCGGGGGAAAGATGAGGAACTGGGAGACTCGTCAGGATCGGGGGAAAGATGAAGAACTGGGAGACTCGTCAGGACCGGGGGAAAGATGAAGAACTGGGAGACTCGTCAGGATCGGGGGAAAGATGAAGAACTGGGAGACTCGTCAGGATCGAGGGAAAGATGAAGAACTGGGAGACTCGTCAGGATCGGGGGAAAGATGAGGAACTGGGAGACTCGTCAGGATCGGGGGAAAGATGAGGAACTGGGAGACTCGTCAGGATCGGGGGAAAGATGAGGAACTGGGAGACTCGTCAGGATCGGGGGAAAGATGAGGAACTGGGAGACTCGTCAGGATCGGGGGAAAGATGAGGAACTGGTCTGGATCGAGGTAAAGATGAGGAACTGGGAGACTCGTCAGGATCGAGGGAAAGATGAGGAACTGGGAGACTCGTCAGGATCGGGGGAAAGATGAGGAACTGGGAGACTCGTCTGGATCGGGGGAAAGATGAGGAACTGGGAG
>NW_027508803.1:247500-262500 GCF_051911475.1 Siphateles boraxobius | reverse complement strand
GTGGTGCTACACGCGGGGACGAACGACATCAGGCTGCGGCAGACGGAGGTTCTGAAGAAGGACTACAGAAGCCTGATCGAGACGGTTCGCAGCACATCGCCTGAAGCAACGATCATCGTGTCTGGACCGCTTCCCACGTACCGACTAGGACAAGAAAGGTTCAGTAGATTATTTGCTCTAAATGAATGGTTAATGTCATGGTGTAATGAACAGAAACTGCTCTTTGTAAATAATTGGAATCTGTTCTGGGAGCGACCTAGGCTCTACCGTGCTGATGGCCTGCACCCCAGCAGAATCGGAGCGGCTGTTCTGTCGGACAACATCTCCAAGACGTTACACACCATATGACTAGTAAGTCAAAGTCCAAATCACAGTCTTTGCTGTCCCAACTTAATTGATATAAGTAGTGTAGAACATTATATAGAAACTGTGTCTATTCCTCGCTTAGTGAGGCCAAACAATAAATCTAGTGTAGGATCTAGCAAAAATCTTATTGTAATTAAACCAGAAAATCTAAATATCAGTGAACAAAAACAATTTCTAAAGCTAGGTCTTCTAAACATTAGATCGCTCACACCTAAGGCGGTTATTGTAAATGAAATGGTCACAGATAATAGTTTCGATGTACTTTGCCTTACTGAAACCTGGCTTAAACCAAATGATTATTTCGGTCTAAATGAGTCCACTCCACCAGGATACTGTTATAAGCATGAGCCCCGTCTGATCGGTCGTGGCGGCGGTGTTGCAACAATCTATAGAGATATTCTTAATGTTACTCAGAAAACAGGTCACAGGTTTAATTCGTTTGAAGTACTTGTGCTAAATGTTACGCTCTTAGATGCAAGAAACAAATCCATATTATCTCTAGCCTTGGCTACCCTATATAGACCTCCAGGGCCCTATGCTGATTTCCTAAAAGAGTTTGCATACTTTCTCTCAGATCTATTGGTCAATGTCGATAAAGCAATAATTGTTGGAGACTTTAACATACACGTAGATAATACAAATGATGCGTTAGGGACTGCGTTTACAGATTTATTAAACTCCTTTGGGGTCACGCAAAACGTCAGTGGTCCCACTCATCGTCTAAATCATACACTAGATTTAATTATATCATATGGAACCAATCCAACTGATATAAATATTATACCGCAAAGTGATGATCTCACTGATCATTACATGGTAACTTGTATAATACGTACTGCTGAAATTTGTCACGTTGCGCAACGTTATCGACCAGGCAGAACAATCCTTCCAACCACTATAGATAGATTCTCAAATAGCTTACCTGATCTATCTCAGCTGCGCAGTGCACCCAAACAAACAGATGAACTAGAGGAAATGACTAGCAGTTTGAGCACCATGTTCTCTAGTACACTAGATATTGTTGCACCAATTAGATTAAAAAAGGTAAGAGAGAAAACTAAAGCACCATGGTACAACAGTGCTACGCATGCAATCAAGAGAGAAACTCGTAACTTAGAGCGTAAATGGAAACAAACTAATTTAGAGGTCTTTAGAATCGCGTGGAAAGACAGTATGTCACGTTATAAAAAGGCTCTAAAAGCAGCAAGGGCTGAGCATCTCCGCAAACTAATAGAAAATAACCAAAATAATCCAAGGTTTTTATTCAACACCGTGGCTAGACTAACAAATAAACAAACATCACCAGAGCAAAATATTCCATTACAATATAGTAGTAATGATTTTATGAATTACTTCAATGAGAAAATAGAAAGCATCCGAAACACAATTGTAAATATACAATCCTCTATGATGTCTTATGATTCAGCCTCAATTATCGCCCCTCTAGAACAACTACACCGCTTTACAACTATAGGACAGGAAGAGCTAAATAAACTTATCATTGCATCGAAACCAACAACATGTTTATTAGATCCAATACCCACTAAACTACTGAAAGAAGTGTTACCTGTAGTCGAAGAGCCTCTTCTTAATATTATTAACTCGTCTTTATTTTTAGGTCATGTTCCAAAAATATTCAAGCTGGCAGTAATACAACCTCTCATTAAGAAACCGCAATTAGATCCAAATAACTTAGCAAATTACAGACCCATCTCAAATCTTCCATTTATGTCTAAAATACTAGAAAAAATTGTGTCCGCTCAATTGTGCTCTTTCTTACAAGAAAATGATATCTATGAAAAATTCCAGTCGGGATTCAGACCGCATCATAGCACAGAAACTGCGCTAGTTAAAATTACAAATGATTTACTTTTAGCTTCTGACCAAGGCTGTATCTCAATACTAGTTCTACTCGATCTAAGCGCTGCGTTCGACACTATCGATCATAAAATACTCCTGGATCGACTACAAAACTACACTGGTGTTCAGGGACAGGCATTAAGCTGGTTTAGATCTTACTTATCAGACCGTTACCATTTTGTCTGTCTAAATGGGGAAAAATCAAAGATAACGTCAGTAGACTATGGAGTGCCGCAAGGATCGGTGTTAGGCCCTCTGCTATTCTCAATATATATGCTGCCACTTGGTAATATTATAAGAAAACATGGAATTAATTTCCACTGTTATGCTGATGACACTCAATTATATATCTCATCACGACCAGATGAAAACACTAACTTATCTAAATTGACAGAGTGTCTAAATGATATAAAATGCTGGATGACGTGTAATTTCCTGCTATTAAATTCAGATAAAACGGAGGTACTACTTATTGGTCCAAAAAACTACCCACAAAATCCCTTACAATACAACTTTAATTTAGAAGGATGTCCTGTTACTTTATCCACTACAGTAAAAGACCTGGGTGTTATACTAGACCGCAACTTGACTTTCGAAAATCATATTTCATATATTACAAGAACAGCCTTTTTCCACCTTAGAAACATTGCTAAGCTACGCAACATGCTATCTGTTTCTGATGCAGAAAAGTTAGTTCATGCATTCATGACCTCGAGACTAGATTACTGTAATGCTTTATTAGCTGGTTGTCCTGCATCCTCAATCAACAAGCTACAGTTAGTGCAAAATGCAGCTGCTAGAGTTCTTACTAGATCAAGAAAATATGATCATATAACACCTATTTTATCATCTCTACACTGGTTACCTATTAAGTTACGTATCAATTACAAAGTATTCCTACTGACCTATAAAGCCCTAAATGGTTTAGCTCCTGTGTATTTAACAGACCTTCTATCGCCATACAATCCATCGCGCTCTTTAAGATCACTAAATTCGAGGCTTCTGGTCATTCCTAGGATATCTAAGTCCACTAAAGGAGGGAGGGCGTTCTCGCATTTAGCTCCTAAACTCTGGAATAGCCTTCCTGATATTGTACGAGACTCAGACTCGCTGTCCCAGTTTAAAACTAGATTAAAGACGCATCTCTTTAACCAAGCATTCACTTAATGCTTAACCTTTGATACTGCTGAATCAGTTCGAATGCATTAACATTATGAACATCAGCTATGCTAATTATTTCCCATCTGCCTTTCTGCTGTTATCTCGGGACGCTAGTCCCGAGGTAAATAGCGTTCGTCAGCTCCAGTTTGTATCCAGCCTCTCACGGAGACTTTAGATGCCCCAACGCCTGTGAAGAGACGACTCGACGCCTGTGAAGAGACGACTCAAAGCCGGCGATATGTTATGCCATAAATTAATACTTGATTAACTAACTGTATTTTTCTATGTACATTTCCGAAATGCAATTTCTGTAAAGCTGCTTTGAGACAATGTGTATTGTGAAAAGCGCTATACAAATAAATTTGAATTGAATTGAATTGAATTGATGTCAGGCACTGTAATTTGCTCTGGCCCCCTTCCTGTTCGAAGGAGTGATGAGATAGTTAGCAGATTGTCATCACTCAATGGCTGGCTGTATAAGTGGTGTCTGCAAAATAATATAGAATTCGTAGACAATTGGAAACGTTTTTGGGGCAGACCTGACCTGTTGAAAAGAGATGGTATTCATCCCTCCTGGGATGGTGCTGCTCTTCTCTCTAGTAATTTGGCTCATAGACTTAGAGACAAAACATGACAATCTGGGGCTCAGGTCAGGAAGCAGACAAACTGGCTAAACCGACCGTCTGCTAGCGGCCTCGCGTCACCAAGGTCAGATAAATCCCATCACATAGAGGCTCTTTCAACTAGATATCATCATATAGAGACTGTGTGGGTTATGGTTAGTGCACCATAAAGACTTTATCAAAGAATTTGCTGACTTTATATCAGAATTAGTATTGACTGCAGATAAAGTCCTAATTGTTGGTGATTTTAATATACATGTAGATAATGAAAAAGATGGATTGGGATTGGCATTTAAAGACATTGTAAACTCAATTCGAGTTAGACAACACGTGTCAGGACCTACTCATGGTCGTAATCATACTCTAGATCTAATATTATGACATGGAATAGATGTTGATGCTGTTGAAATTCTGCAGCAGAGCAACGACATCTCAGATCATTATCTAGTCTCATGTAAATTACATTTAGCCAAGGCTGCAAAGCCAACTCCGTGTTATAAATATGTTAGACCTATCACTTCTGCCACGAAAGATTGCTCTATCAATAATCTTCCTAATCAGTTTCATCGTCTCAGCATCCCAGATAGCTTAGAAGAACTTGATATTGCAACAGAACTTTTAACTCTCTCCTTTCCAGCACTTTAGACACATTTGCTCCGTTGCGCTTAAAGAAGATTAAAGAAAATAGTCCAACACCGTGGTACAACGAGCACACCCGGGCCCTTAAGAGAGCAGCCAGAAAAATGGAGCGCAACTGGAAGAAAACAAAACTAGAGGTATTTCGGATTTCATGGAAGGAGAGCTTGATTGCTTACAGAGAGGCTTTAAAAGCTGCTAGATCTGCTTATTTTTCAACCCTATTAAAAGAAAATAAACATAATCCAAGGTATTTATTTGAAAAAGTGGCTAAACTAACGAAAAAGAAAGCTTCAAGCCCAGAAGTTTCCAAGAAACACAGCAGTAATGACTTTATGAACTTCTTCACTTATAAGATTGATAATATCAAGGACAAAATTATAACTATGCAACCGTCTACTACAGCATCGCATCAGGGAGTGCATTATAGTCTCCCCGAGGTAAAATTTGATTCATTTGTTGCCATAGGAGAGGAAGAATTTTGCAAAATCATTAATTCATCTAAATCGACAACTTGTATGTTAGACCCTATACCGACTAAACTACTGAAAGAGATGCTTCCAGAAGTCATAGATCCTCTTCTTAACATCATTAATTCATCTTTGTCTCTAGGATACGTACCAAAACCCTTTAAGCTGGCTATGATTAAACCGCTTGTTAAAAACATGCAACTTGATCCTACAGAATTAGTCAATTACAGGCCGATCTCGAATTTGCCTTTTCTGTCAAAGATACTAGAAAACGCAGTATCCTCACAACTGTGTTCCTTTCTTAAAAGAAATGGTATCTGCGAGGATTTCCAGTTAGGATTTAGACCGCACCATAGCACTGAGACAGCTCTCATTAGAGTCACAAATGATTTGCTCTTATCATCCGATCGTGGTTGTATCTCTCTATTAGTGCTACTCGATCTTAGTGCTGCATTTGACACCATTGACCACAACATTCTCTTAAATAGACTAGAAAACTATGTTGGCATTAGTGGAATTGCACTAGCATGGTTTAAATCATATTTATCTGACCGCTATCAGTTTGTAGCAGTAAATGAAGAGATGTGTTATCGATCACAAGTTCAGTATGGCGTACCACAAGGCTCAGTACTAGGACCGCTGGTGTTCACTCTGTACATGCTACCTTTAGGAGATATCATTAGGAAACATGGAATTAGCTTTCACTGTTATGCTGATGATACTCAGATCTATATTTCTTCCAAACCTAACGAAACTTACCAATTCACAAAATTAACGGAATGCATAGCGGATATAAAAAACTGGATGACTAGTAATTTCCTATTACTAAATTCTGAAAAAACAGAGATTCGAATTATTGGACAAAAAACTTCCACACGCAATAACCTAGAATACCGTTTAACACTTAATGGCTGCTCTGTTAAGTCTTCGTCGTCAGTTAGGAACCTGGGTGTGTGTGTGTGTGTGTGTGTGTGTGTGTGTGTGTGTGTGTGTGTGTGTGTGTGCTCTTTGATACCAATCTCTCATTTGAAAGTCACGTGTCTAGTATCTGTAAAAGCGCATTTTTCCATCTTAAAAATATATCTAAATTACGTCATATGCTCTCATTGACAAATGCGGAACAATTAGTTCATGCGTTCATGACATCAAGGCTAGATTATTGTAATGCTCTACTGGTTGGTTACCCTGCACGCTTAATAAACAAACTACAGCTGGTCCAAAACGCAGCCCCTCGAGTTCTTACCAGAACCAGGAAGTACGACCATATTAGCCCGGTTCTGTCAACACTGGATTGGCTCCCTATTAAACATCGTATACATTTTAAAATATTGCTGATTACTTACAAAGCACTAAATGGTTTCGCTCCCCAGTACTTGAGCGAGCTCTTAACGCATTATAGTCCTTCACGTCTATTGCGATCTCAAAGTTCTGGCCAGTTGATAATACCTAGAATATATAAATCGACTGCTGGTGGTAGATCCTTTTCCTATTTAGCACCAAAACTTTGGAACAATCTTCCTAACATTGTCCGGGAAGCAGACACAGTCTGTCAGTTCAAATTAGATTAGATTAGATTCAACTTTATTGTCATTACACAAGTACAGGTACAAGGCAACGAAATGCAGTTTGGGTCTAACCAGAAGTGCAATAGCAGCAAGAGCAGGATATACAATGGTTCCGTAAGTGCGGTACATGGATATGTACTGAATAAATATAGAGTTGAATACTATTATAAACAGAATTTTCCAGATAGATTAGTCCTATGAATATGATATACAGATAACTATTATTGTGAACAGAATTTAAAGCTAGATATGTACTGAATATAATATACAGATGGCTATTACTATAAACAGAATTTTTACAGATATGTACAATGAACATAATATACAGATGATTATTACTATAAACAGAGTTTACAGGTGAATGTGTACTATGAACATAATATACAGATGGCTATTACTATAAACAGAATGTGAGCTTAGTATACTAATGTGATATATATAGAATGTGATAATATACAGAATGTGAGCATAATAAACAGATGGTTATTACTATAAACAGGATTTACAGATAGATGTATGTAATAAGTAAGGCTAAATGAGCAGTATAACAATGGATTTAAAGTAGTGCAAATTAAGTTGGACAGAAGCTATCCGAGTAAAAGTGCAATGGAAAGTAATTGCATATTACAGTTAAAGTACGGTATTGCAAATGTATATGTAAACAATTGGTACTGTAAATAAACAGTCGGCAGTGCAAATTGATATTCTAGTCAGGTGAGTAGTGCAAGATGCATATGTAAACAGTTGTTACTATGATAATAGTCAGCAGTGCAAATTAATATTATAGCATTGCAAACAGTGATGCCATGGGCGGTTTTCACCACCCGCTGCAGTGCCTTGCGCTCTGCAACAGAACAGCTCCCATACCACACTGTAGCACAGTTGGTCAGGATGCTTTCTATTGCACAGCGATAGAAGTTCACCAGGATAGTCGAGGAAAGCTGATTCTTCCTCAGTGTCCTCAGGAAGAAAAGGCGCTGGTGAGCCTTCCTGACCAGGCAGGAGGTGTTGGTTGTCCAGGACATGTCCGCCGAGATGTGGATTCCCAAGAACTTGAAACTGGAGACACGCTCAACAGCCATTCCATTGATGTGGATGGTGTCGTGTGTGCCTCTTGACTCTTTTCTGAAGTCCACGATGAGCTCCTTCGTTTTGGTGGTGTTGAGGAGCTGGTTATTTTCAGTTCACCATGTGGCCAGGTGCTTGATCTCCTCCCTATAGGCAGTCTCATCGTTGTTGCTGATGAGACCAATCACTGTAGTGTCGTCCGCAAACTTGACCATGGAATTAGATCTAGACTAAATCTAAATCTAGACTAAAAACACATCTCTTTGGATTAGCATACACATAACACATTATAGATTGCTATAATTCAATGTTAGGCTGCATAGTTTAGATCAGCCGGAACCGGGAACACTTCCCATAAATCCTGATGTACTTTGTACATCATAAGAAGGATGGCGTCTACGTTAATATTAGTCTCTCTGTTTATCCCGAGGTTTACCGCAAACCGCCGGATCCAGGCCGTATCCAGATCTGATGAAGAACCATCACATGGACACGACGACAACGCATCCCTGAAGTGCCAGCCTCATCAACACTGTGAAGGCCTCATGGACACCTCAACAAACTCGTCTCCATACCGGCTTGATGACTCCGACCCCTAACCAGATGAACTGGATAAATATTGTGAAAGTTCTGATCCAATCTGACTTCTGACCTATTATGCCGCCTAAATCATAATCATACACTGTTCGTTTGTTGGCCAAAGGAGGACTGGCCCCCCGACTGAGCCTGGGTTCTCCCGAGGGTTTTTTCTCCATTCTGTCACCTGATGGAGTTTTGGTTCCTTGCCACTGTCGCCTTTTTTTTCGCCTTCATTCGCCATTGGCTTTTGGCTTGCTTAGTTGGTGACATTTAACATTTAATTTTGAATTTAACAATACTATTACAACTTTACTTCCCTGTTATCTCTGTAAAGCTGCTTTGAAACAATTTGTATTGTAAAAGCGCTATATAAATAAAGGTGACTTGACTTGACTTCTGTGAGATCTACACACACACACACACACACACATACAGTGAGACGAAGTCTTCTTTGAGATCAACACACACACACACACACACACACATACACACACACACACACAGTGAGACGAAGTCTTCTTTGAGATCAACACACACACACACACACACACACACACACACACACACACACACACACACAGTGAGACAGTCTTCTGTGAGATCTACACACACACACACACACACACACACACACACACACACACACACACACAGTGAGACAAAGTCTTCTGTGAGATCTACACACACACACACACACAAACAGTGAGACAAAGTCTTCTGTGAGATCTACACACACACACACACACACACACACACACAGTGAGACGAAGTCTTCTGTGAGATCTACACACACACACACACAGGGGGACGAAGTCTTCTGTGAGATCTACACACACACACACACACACACATACATACAGTGAGACGAAGTCTTCTGTGAGATCTACACACACACACACACACACACACACACACACAGTGAGACAAAGTCTTCTTTGAGATCAACACACACACACACACACACACACACACACACACACACACACACACACACACACACACACACACACACACACACACACACAGTGAGACGAAGTCTTCTTTGAGATCAACACACACACACACACACACAGTGAGACGAAGTCTTCTGTGAGATCTACACACACACACACACACACACACAGTGAGACGAAGTCTTCTGCGAGATCTACACACACACACACACAGTGAGACAAAGTCTTCTGTCAGATCTACACACACACACAGTGAGACGAAGTCTTCTGTGAGATCTACACACACACACACACACACAGTGAGACGAAGTCTTCTGTGAGATCAACACACACACACACACACACACACACACACACACACACACACAGTGAGACGAAATCTTCTGTGAGATCTGCACACACACACACACACACACACACACACACACACACAGTGAGACGAAGTCTTCTGTGAGATCTGCACACACGCATACACACACACACACACATACACACACACACAAAGACACACACACACAGTGAGATGAAGTCTTCTGTGAGATCTACACACACACACACACGCACGCACACACACAGTGAGACGAAGTCTTCTGTGAGATCTACACACACACACACACACACACACAGTGAGACGAAGTCTTCTGTGAGATCTACACACACACACACACACACACACAGTGAGACGAAGTCTTCTGTGAGATCAACACACACACACACAGTGAGACGAAGTCTTCTGTGAGATCTGCACACACGCACACACACACACACACAGTGAGACGAAGTCTTCTGTGAGATCAACACACACACACACAGTGAGACGAAGTCTTCTGTGAGATCTGCACACACGCACACACACACACACACACAGTGAGATGAAGTCTTCTGTGAGATCTACACACACACACACACACACAGTGAGACGAAGTCTTCTGTGAGATCTACACACACACACACACACACAGTGTGACGAAGTCTTCTGTGAGATCAACACACACACACACACACACACACACACACAAGCACGCACACACACACACACACACACAGTGAGACGCAGTCTTCTGTGAGATCAACAGACACACACACACACACACACAGTGAGACGAAGTCTTCTGTGAGATCTGCACACACACACACACACACACACACACACACACACACACAGTGAGACGAAGTCTTCTGTGAGATCAGGTCCTGTCCTGAGATCGCTACTGCGAAGGTCTGGTCCCGGTCCGGTCCCGAGATTGCTACTGCGAAGGTCTGGTCCTGAGATCGCTACTGCACAGGTCCGGTCCCGGTCCGGTCCCGAGATTGCTACTGCGAAGGTCTGGTCCTGAGATCGCTACTGCAAAGGTCCGGTCCTGAGATCGCTACTGCGAAGGTCTGGTCCTGAGATCGCTACTGCGAAGGTCTGGTCCCGAGATCGCTACTGCACAGGTCCGGTCCCGAGATCGCTACTGTGCAGGTCCGGTCCCGGTCCGGTCCCGAGATTGCTACTGCGAAGGTCTGGTCCTGAGATCGCTACTGCAAAGGTCCGGTCCTGAGATCGCTACTGCGAAGGTCTGGTCCCGGTCCGGTCCCGAGATTGCTACTGCGAAGGTCTGGTCCTGAGATCGCTACTGCACAGGTCCGGTCCCGGTCCGGTCCCGAGATTGCTACTGCGAAGGTCTGGTCCTGAGATCGCTACTGCAAAGGTCCGGTCCTGAGATCGCTACTGCGAAGGTCTGGTCCTGAGATCGCTACTGCGAAGGTCTGGTCCCGAGATCGCTACTGCACAGGTCCGGTCCCGAGATCGCTACTGTGCAGGTCCGGTCCCAGTCCGGTCCCGAGATCGCTACTGCGAAGGTCTGGTCTTGAGATCGCTACTGCGAAGGTCTGGTCCTGAGATCGCTACTGCGCAGGTCCGGTCCCGGTCCGGTCCCGAGATCGCTACTGCACAGGTCTGGTCCTGAGATCGCTACTGCGCAGGTCCGGTCCCGGTCCGGTCCCGAGATCGCTACTGCACAGGTCTGGTCCTGAGATCGCTACTGCGAAGGTCTGGTCCTGAGATCGCTACTGCGCAGGTCCGGTCCCGGTCCGGTCCCGAGATCGCTACTGCACAGGTCTGGTCCTGAGATCGCTACTGCGAAGGTCTGGTCCTGAGATCGCTACTGCGCAGGTCCGGTCCCGGTCCGGTCCTGAGATCGCTACTGCGAAGGTCCGATCCCGGTCCGGTCCCGAGATCGCTACTGCTCAAATCGCTACCGCTTTCAAGTTTTGAATTTGAAAGACAACAGTTTATCCCGCCCCTCGGATTGAGGTATGCCAATTGTGAGTTCCCAGACCTAACACCTTGATGTAGGTCTGGCTTGCCAGGCTACGCTTCATATGTATGTGCTTATTGGTATGTGTGGGGTGCCGTAAAGCAATTTGTTTCATCGCGAGAGCTGATATCACGCGATACTTCCTGACGCTGAGGCCGACGGCCCGTCGTGCCAAAGTTGCAAGTGTGGCAATACGACCACTATTCAACCTGAAAAAAGTCATATAACCATTCCAATGACTCCGAAGCTGTTGAGTTAAGATAAAAAAAAAAACTGCATAGTTACCCTTTAATTTGTGCAGGATGTTAGTTAAAAAAGGTATTAGTTAATAACAAACAAACAAAGACTTTAAAGCAACATGGAACCATAATATTAATATATAAAATATGGTATAATTACATGTTGAAGCATACTCACAGTTTGAAAGTAACTTCCATGAAGTTTCTTTTAGTAAAGCTATGTCTGGATCATCCCAACACAAAGTTTTGGGTTTGTGGGTGAGACCTCTCAGAGATTACACCAGTATTAGCTTTCTCAAACATTTGCACTATGCCTAAGACTTGGTAAACAACATGCATTCCCTATATGCGGTTGTTAAACGCCTCAGGTAATTCAAATGAAATGTAAATTGCTCAAATAAAAAAGGATTGTCATAAAAGTCTAAGTAAATACAATGTGTTTGTCACAAACACATCTAAAGCATTTTTACTCGTGTGAGGAAACCACTCACAATATTACTAATCAATTAATCACAGAAATAATGCACGTCATCAAACTGTTTTAAAGAAATTAAAGCATAAATAAAGGCAAATCTTTATTTAAAGAAAATAGACTTCTGCTTTTGCAACACACAAATTTATAAATGTTCAACATCGTATAAATGTTCAAAAACTTCTATTCCATACTTTGAAGCATCATGGTTTTAGGTCTGTAAAAATACAGAATTGAAAAAAATGTAAAAAAATTCTCCAACATTTACTGATAATGTAGTAAAATGTACGAATACTAACCTTTGTATTTTAACTTTTCAAATGTATGTGAAAAACGAAACTTTCTTTAATTAAAAACAACTCCCTGCCTGATCTTAAATGGATAGTTCACCCAAAAATGTAAATTCTGTCAGTAATTACTCTCCCTCCTGTTGTTCAACCCCGTAAGACCTTCGTTCATCTTCGGAACACAAATTAAGATATTTTGATGAAATCTGAGAGCTGGATCACTCCTCCATAGGCTTCTAAGGGATTGAAACTTGCCGGCCCCGAAAAGTTATTAAAGACATCGTTAAAAAAGTGACTACAGTGGCTCGTATTCTTACGAATACTTTTTGTGCGCAAAAAAAAAACAAAAAAACTTTTATGACAAGTTGACGAGATGTGCCCTCTAACCTCTCTCTGCCTGTACCTGTAGAAGGCCAGCTGTAGAGCCAGCTGGATGTACGCGTCGGGACTCATCTTCTGCTGCTTGATCAACTCCTTCCCGTGAGCCGTGAATGTGAAAACCTTCATGTCCAGATTCCTCACAAGTCTAGAGGGGGATGAAGAACCAGTGTCAGTCAAACCAGTGCTGATGCTTGAGTTCATATAAACTGCTTGAGTCTGTGATAGTCTCCTTCCACAGGTGTGTGTGTGTGTGTGTTGTCCGCACCTCTGCAGGTGATCAGCGGCGGAGGCCAGCGCTCTCTGGATCCCGGCGGAACATTTCCACACTAATCTGCGTGGATGAGGAAGTTCAGACACACTCCGACCAGAGACCGGCTCACAGGAGCTGCTCCGTCTGCAGGGAAGAGAGAGAGAGTTCATAACATTTCATTAATGAGTTAATTAATTTAAGTTGTTGTTGCATCACCTGGCTGAAACATGTTTTAAACATAATTAGAAAAAGAAAAAAGTAAAAAGAGAATCTTCTCAAACTTCTCCACTTCCTTCATGAGTTACAGATCTTGAGTTAGTAAATGATCCGGGTGACTGTTGATGACGTACATGTGTTTCAGGACGTGTTCAGCGCACTGCACCAGAACGATGCCCTCGAGCGGCGAGTGCTCACACACGACCCCACACACTCCGTCGGCACCGATCACAAACTGAAACAAAACACACACACTTCCATCACATCCTCAATGCTTCCATTTCTCAGGTCTGTTGGTGTTTATGCAACTTTTGGACAGGAAGTGTGTCGTCAAACAAACACAACTACAAAACAAGCCAAAGTTGTGGCTCTTCCCGCAAACAGACTCTTGAGTCGCAGTGTTTGGCTCTGAACATTAGACTGACAGACCGGAGTGTGTGAAATATCAGCAGCTTTAGAGTCCTCTCAGTGTTGTACCTGCAGGGGTTTGTCGTACCAGCGGTTCGCCCCGTTCTTCTCCTGTCCTCCGCCGTGCAGCATCAGTGAAGCTCTGTTGGCGTCGCTGGGTTCGAGTCCCGCGGGGTCATCCAGACACACGACACACACGCATCTCTCCAGCAGCTCCACCGACTCTCGGTTCACTGCATCTGTGTGGCAGATTTTACACAAGTCGAAATGCATCTCTGTCATGCACATGATCATGGGAAACTGGAGTTCACCTTCTGATTAGCTGTGAAATTTGGCAAAAGCAATGAAAGTAACCTGAGAGTTCACTGTGTTTCTAGCTATTACCACCGTGCCCATAGCCGTGTTTCCACTGTGGGGCCAGAGCGAGCGGGGCTTAAACAGCCGGCCTAAAGCCTCGGAGCCCTGAACCTTTTCCTGAACCGTTTCCACCGTCGGGCCTGAAGCTCCACAGCGCTTCACTAAAACACACCCGTTACACGCCTCTCTGGAACAACGTCACACACTCCCATCATTTCACCAACAAGTGGAAGTTTTATCTGAAAACTAATCAGAAAGAAATCACTGGTAACTAGCGAGATCGCAAAATGAACATGATAAAAGCGACCGTTTGCTGGCATTTTAGTTGTTTACTTGAAGATTTAAAACCCAGGCTTCGATGTTTTACCACAGGTATTATTGACCATAATTCATTAATTTGTGTCAAGATTGGACATTAGTCACACAGATATAAAGTGGTTTACCATTATTTCACAAAAGAGAGAGGACACACCTACCTACTTATTCAGTCACGTCTGTTTCTGTTTACAGCTTCAGGACATGTTTACATCACATTTAGAAAGAATGATCATTTCTACAAATATGCCTCCAACAATACGACTTGAGGAGCTTTAGCACTCTCTCCCAAATATACAAATAATATATATTTTCAGCCAGAGAAACAAAGGAAGATCTCGAAAAACCGGAGCTGTTTTATTTTATGACAAATGCGGAGCTAAATATGATATCTGACAGTCCGGTATAAAGAGACTAGACAGATAAAATAAAAACATGATTGTGATAGCATATATGATTTGTCTGATTTCTTGAAGCGGTGATATTTACCA